>NC_073302.1:169437533-169737533 GCF_027595985.1 Sorex araneus
GAAGGAAGGAAGGAAGGGAAGAAGGGAGGGAGGGAGGGAGGGAAGGAGGGAGGGAGGGAGGGAGGGAAGGAGGGAGGGAGGGAGGAAAGAAGGGAGGGAGGAAAGGAGGGAGGGAGGGAGGAAAGGAGGGAGGGAGGGAGGAAAGAAGGGAGGGAGGAAAGAAGGGAGGGAGGAAGGAAGGAAGGAAGGAAGGAAGGAAGGAAGGAAGGAAGGAAGGAAGGAAGGAAGGAAGGAAGGAAGGAAGGAAGGAAGGAAGGAAGGAAGGAAGGAAGGAAGGAAGGAAGGAAGGAAGGAAGGTGCCCACCTAGTAGAGACCCCAAGTGGCCACCAACGAATGCCTCCTCCGCTCCTGAACAGCCATGATCCCGGAAGCACACAAACCAATTTTGTAACCCAGTGGCTTCTGACAGAAATTTCTCTGGATTTAATTACTAAAATACCAGAAATCCCAAACCGCATGCCCACAGCAATGGCCGCATACCTTATATGCTCTTCAATATCAGCAATAGATAACAAATTATAGTCCTCTGTCTAGCAAATTATCAAATGATGCCTTTTCGGCTTGTCTGATTGTTTGGGGAAAATTTCAAATAATAAGAGTGAGTTTTCTGTTGAATGATTGAATGTAATCAAAGTAAAGAGAGAGTAAAGTGAAAATCATCAGCCACACAAGCAGGGTAGGATGGCGGGTATACTGGGGTTCTTAGTGGTGGAACACTTACACTGGTGAACGGATGGGTGTTTGATCATTGTATGACTGAGACTTAAAACTGAAAGCTTTGTAACTGTTCTCACTCTCACGGTGATTCAATAATAAAAAAAAGTTTTTTAAATAATAAAAAAAGAAAGGAAGGAAGGAAGGAAGGAAGGAAGGAAGGAAGGAAGGAAGGAAGGAAGGAAGGAAGGAAGGAAGGAAGGAAGGAGGAAAGGCAATACTATTTGTACTATGTCCATAGTGTATTTTCTTTTTTCCAGTAGCAATATTAATGTATATCAATGAGTGGAATATTTTCATAATAAGTGTATTAAAAGAGTATTTTTCTAAAGTTATTTTTGATATCATCACTGTACAAACAGGTTCTCTTCTTGAACTTACCTAAAACAGTATCTTCCCCTGTTTATTACTGACTTGCATTAAGATCCTAACTTTGGTGCTCTGGATGAACACACAGTTATAGGAAGAAAGCAGAATAAATTTTATAATACAAATTAAAATGGTTAATATAAGTAGATTAGAATGAACCTGAATTTCTAGAGTGAATAAAACATTTAATTCTTATAAGCCAATGGAAAATAATTTTCTAAAAACAAATTCAATTTTTATGGAAATTAAAATATAACTATTTTAATTTCTAAAATATAAAAATACTCAAATTCTGCCTGTCTTTAGACCTTCACTAAAATGTCTATAAACCTTAAGAAAATAGTAATAACAATCCATTCCTAATTCCACACCGTGACTGTGTTCAATGTCACGACTATGGCATTTGAGTTGGCAGCAGATGGATAATCAATACACATAAACTGCTCTTCCACTTCTGAAACATGTTCCTCTCCCCTTAAGATATGGGACCATAGGATCAGAATCTCAAAGGAGAAAGGTGGCCAAGTCTTGAATTCATCACTGCTCAACTGCATAACTTCACGCAGCTTTGAGATGAACACTAAGAATATTAGGAAACTTAAAGATGAACATATTGGATTATATTCTATTTTAATTTCAACTTTAAAATTACTTCTTGGAACTACACTAAAGAGCAACACTTACAAACCTGCTGCATATTAGCACATATAATTGGGTAAGGACTCTTTGTTCAGACTATAGCAGAAAAAGTGAAAAATTAAAAATTTGAAAGATTTTACGGAATTAACACAGGGTTTACTCCAATTTTAATCCCTCAGATAGCACCACAGTGTCACCATCTTCTGGGTCTAAGTATTAGCAGGGAACCAAACAAAGAAACTGAAGAATAATCAAAGAATTTTAGAATCTAGCAGGAGGTTTGTTTGTTCTCTGGTGTTACTGAACCAAGTTGAGAAAGAATTCAGGGATATGTTTCTCACCACTGCAGTATTCTTTTAACACAAGGTCTCTAACCCAAGGCAGAGGGAGCTCTGGAAAGTCATTTCTAGAATTTCTTAGACATTTCTAGACAAGTCCTAAGTCTAGCAAAATTTCCCTATTATCTGACACCAACAGCACCATAACCCCCCTCTTAGCTGGGTCTGACATACAAAAGAGGTTTTTCTTGATGGTGGGAAAAATAAAATAGATCTCTTCTTTTTCCTCGCTCATATGTGTGGGGTTTTTTAGCACAGTGCTAGACCAGCTCAATACCTGATTGAAATAACCCAAGAGAAGGATACAGAGTGAAGCCGAATTCAGAAGTCTCTGGGAAAGTACATCTGTTTTATATGAGACACACAATCTGTCTCATTCCAACCTGCATTTCTGGGTCACTTGAGACATTTAAACTGCACTTATAATTAACAGCTATTTTTAAACAGCGAAAAAATAGAGCACTGGTAAGGTACAAAAGCATTAAAATTGCCCCAGTTTCGCTTTTCAATAGGACACACCACCGCAATGTGCTTTAAGATCAAAGAGAGCTTATAAAAAGAGAAAAGAAGAGAGTGAGAGAGTGAGAGAGAGAGAGAGACAAGAGAGAAGGAGAGAGACAGGCCGATCAGTGGGGATAAATTGTTCCCATTATGATGGTGTAAGAATAGGGTTCTTTCAATTTAAACAATTTAATAACCACATTCATTACATTGGTGTCCACTTGGTTTTATCTGAGCAGTTTTTGCATAACCGGGGAACAAGTTCAATTGAGCTTATTCTCTAGAAATTAAGATGTGCAGGGTTTGACATTCAGAAATTAAGCACTAATAGTCGACCAAGCAGTTGTCTGAGATTCCCCCTGGATGTAATTCGATCTCCCTACCACTAATTATGGCAAATGCAAATCCGTTTTCTGAACGACCTGCCCCAAATTTTCATTAGCTCATTTTAAGTAAGTTAAGGTTATATTAGGGTGATGATGGGATATCAGAATCTCTTCTTCTTTGGAATATGTTGATGAAGTCATTTTGCAAAGCATCACATTGCCATTTCAGAATTTGTTTTTCCTTCAGCAATCAATAGAGTAAATCTTGTAGAACGCTCTTTTGACATTCTGTGAAATCAAGACAACGAAGCAGAATCATTAATACTGGAAATGCGGTTTGATGAGCAAGGGGAACATTGCGACACCCAAACAAAGTGTCAGATTCTGTGGCAACCAGTTTTCCTAAGAAATGGTTCCATTTGTCGGTTCTTAACTGCACTATGGAGCATAATGTGTCATTTAAAGCATAGCTTATTTAAAGTGCTATTTTTAAAAGATATTAAAAATGGAGCTGCAGAAATGCATACAGAGGAAAACTCAGGGAGGGCTTTATATATGATGTAGTAGGCACACACAATCCATTCCTGTCTCTTACCCTCACTAGGAGCTAAATCATGTACCAGAACATTTAGAAAATATTTCCTAGTGTGCACTAAATCCTTCTTTGTTTTCCTACAGATGCCAAACAAGTGGAGAATAAAGAATTGTTAGAACATACTTCAGGTGGCAACTTCATAATTGTGTCAGTTCTTTATTTCTTTCCAGAAGACAGAGTGTAAGAACTGAGAAGTTACCCTTCCCTCTACAAAAGCTTTTCAATAATGGCTTTTCCAGGAGCAAGTATACTTCTCTCACTCGACCATTTCCCCACATGGGATTTGCAATATAAAACCACCAGAGATTGGCTTATTGAGGAAAGGAGATAGACTTGTACAAATCACTGGAAAGATAAATAAACTATGGAGATCAATAAATAAAAGACAGGCAAGGGGAAAAAAATCAAACTCCGGCATTCCAGACCAATTAAGATGTTATTTACTGCCCATGTGGTTGTAACTGCGATGCTTTCCTTCCTCGCTTTCACACGAAAGGCATTTGTTTTGCAGAGAGAAAGATATATAACTGATGTGTAAATAGAAAAATGATATAGATAGATTTTATGTCCCATAAAACTGTTAATCTGTGCTCCACATTAAATATAAAGTACATTTTTTATTTAGACACTGCACTGATATAATTAAAATAAAGTATGCTCACTTTATTTTTTTTTCAGCAAGTCATTTCCAACCATAGAGATCAAATAACAGTGCAACAGCAGCATGAAATGTAGTTATAATAGCCTGAGACCACATTTCCTGAAACTAAAACGTGGGAGATAATAGTGTGAAGGTACAAATTAAATGCAAATAAAACAGATTCCCTATTGTTGCTAATCCCTGGATTGGGTTTCAGTGGGGGTGAATTGAGCTGTGATGTTTAACTTCTTTGTACAGTAATCGTTGACATGTTATCAGTTACATTTTGAGATCGCTGATGGAAAGTATCAGTGAAGGATTTAAGAAGAATGCTTGCTCACCGTTCAGGCAGAGAGTGGAAGTCACTGGGGGCAAATCAAATAAAAATAAACCGCCCCGGCTGCCGGCGGGACACTCATGGCAGTTGGCAAACACTCGGGTTCTCCTTTCCGAATTGATGTTCATTTTTGTGGCAACTATTTTCATTCACTAGCAGAAGCTCTTTTTCACTTGAGAGGTGTGTCGGATGTCTTAGCAACATCCCGTTTTTGAGGAGCCTGCTCAGAAAACATCTCCAGTTTTAACACAAGAGGATTTAGAGAGCCGGCTCCCATTACAATTTCTGATTCTTCTGTGCTGTAACAAGCCTACATGCCATGGAAATCAAGTGTGGCTGGTGTGATATAGATGATGTTTGAAGTTGAGAAAGAGGATTTAAAATGAACTTGGCAGAATCAACTTTTCCTTCCCTTCAGTTTCCCGTGGACCTCACCTCTCCTTTGAAATGGTCATTGGGCTACAAATTTCTTGTGATTCCTGAGTGCTCTGATGAGAGAAGCTATTCTGATCAGATATAGTCCTTTTCTAGACAAGCAACCAAGCCCTTTTGGGGAGGTTTCTGGTAAACAATGTCTTTCTAGAAAGTGGCATATGTCTTGTAATTCCATCGTTTGCAGCTCTCAACTGTCAGGAAAGTTTTGGGCATGTTACTTTCTATGCTTTTACACAAACTATAAACAGCAATGATAACAGAAGAAGAGCAATAAATAACTTTCTTCCTTGATCCCAAAAATTCAGACTACCAAAAAGTCTCCCAGTCTCTTCCTTACCATTGTGTGTTTGAAATAATAAAGAGTACAGTTAGACAAAGTAACCAAGACATCACCTAATATTTCTTTATCCAAAATAAGGTCAAAGGGTCACACAGAATATGTTTGGGTACCAAAAAAACATTAGGTGCCAGAATCTACATTTCAGTGGGGAAGGTACTTGCCTTGAATGCAGGGATTGACCTGGATTCAATCCCTGGTACCCCTTATGGTCCACCAAGCCCTGACAGGAGTCATGCCTGAGCACAGAGTCAGGAGTAAGTCCTGAGCACTTCCGGATGTGGCCCCCCAGAAAAACAAAGAAACAAAACAGAAAGAAACCATTTGAAGACCTGTTTTTACTGACTATACATTTTTTAAAAAATAACAAGTGAAACTTTACTAATAACATATAAACTTAATATAGATGATGGTATAAAAGAAATATGCACATATTGGGGTGCACAATCAAACTTTTAAGACAAAATCTGTGCATGAAATTACTGGGCTAGTGACTGCTATAATTCTTCTCTTTCAGAAATAAAAAAATGTTTCTCTTAGGCTCTACGTCATAGGGGGACGAATCCCAACCCAAAGATGTTCTCTAGAGTCTATAAATATGTCTTTCTTATGAACAGGACTCTGAAGGTGTCTTTAGGTTAGACATTGGAACAGGATAATTATCCTACATTATCCTGGTGGGATTTCTAATTACATGTATCTCCTTAAATGTGGAGAACATTTTCTGGCTACAGAGAGAAAAAGAGAGAGAGAGATGTCAGATAGATACCTATGAAAGGGATTTGTCACTTCACTTCTGCCCTTGAAGATGAAGGAAGAGATCACAAGCCAGGAGATATAGGCAGCCTCTAGAGGCTAGGAAAGCAGGGAAATAGGTTCTATCTGAGACATCCAGGAGAAATGCAGTGATGTCAGCAACTGGGTGACTCTGACCTATAGAATTTTTAAGACAATAAATTTGTGTTGTTTTAAGCCACTAAATTTTTGGTAATTTGTTGCAATAGGAAACTCATATGCAATATGCCCTAATTCTGAATGTTGAAGTATTTGACAGATCTACGTGTTACAGTAAATTTATGTCACAATAATTTAAATACTTTTTGATCCACATCTGAGTATGTATCAGTGGTGGAACATATTGCAAGAAAGTACAACATAATAAATTAATGAAATATTGGTTATAAAAGATAGAAAATGCTCTTTGAAAAATAGAAGGTTTTCAGATGCCATCTTTGTGCATTATCTGAACAGTTCCACAATGCTACCAAATATCAAGAAAGCAATAAAGGAAAGGAACTCAAACTAGGAATTAGTTATATTTCCCCCAAATCTATGGCCCTTTGGAAATTTTAAACCTCATCCCTCAACCTTTGAACTTCAGAAGGCAAAAATTCCAGGAGTGACAGTATTGAACCTGGAATATTAATGTGCCAGCATGGAATAAGATCATTTTGTCAGAATCAATTAAGGTATGAATTATGCAAAATTATAGTTAGCTCATGGATGTACTGTACATCTTATAGGCAGCTATAGCTAAAAGGAACAAGAACACCTGTGTGCCTCCCTCAGAAAATTAAATTCATGTGCACAACATTGATGTAAGAAATTAGAGGACTATTACATAGCACAATAAGTCGTGCCATGTTGCAAATAAGCGTTCTAAGGATATAGAATATCTCCTATTAAAGTTGAACATAATTTTTCTCCTAGTCTGGCTCATCATAGAAAGAACCACTAAGCCATTTACATCACAAGTGGTGGCTTCCACTCCTGCTAGGTAATATAATATGCAGAATGAACTTGCTGCTTCACTATATAGTGTCCCATTGTGGATTCTGGTCATTAATTGGTTTGGGGTCATTGGCCATCTCAGTTAATGTGAGAAATCTATTCTTCCTTAAGTAAAATGTTCTATTGAAATGGACCAGATTCAAATGACATGCACCATTGTGTGGCATGTGCTCATGTGCATGTGTATGGATTTTCCTGCATTTATTTATTTAGAGCAAGAAAACATAGTCCATTCTGCAGAGTTTAAAGAAAGTATTTGCGGGTGCCATTGCATATCACACTGGTTTAACATGTAAGGGCAAATATGGCCCGTGGAAAATGCAAAATTCTGCTTAGCCTCACTGTGATTAACCCTTACAGAGCTAAAGCACTAAGAAGGAAATCTGTTTTCTCATCTCTGTGGATGCATTGAAGTGACAGAGCAAACAGAACCATCTCTTCTGCTACAACCTTCGTAAAATGTGCCCAGTTAATCTACACAACATAGAGTCATCCTCTCAAAAAGTAATTCACTTCTTTAAAAACTGGAAGGAAAATAAATATGGTGCAGTAAAATTGTTGAGTAGAGGAATCTATCTGGACATTTCACAAAACATTTCATTATGCTGACAATTCCCAGAAGTGCTCTCAAGAGTGCTTTAAGCTGAGGATTACTGCACTGGAGCTGATGGACTTTTTTTGTAGCCCCTTTAAAAGGCAGTGAACCGTTTTTCTATTTTATTTAAATAATGCCCCTTAAAATGGATTTTTAGAGGTATAATAACTCCTTAAGAGTCAGTTATGCTAAACAGTTTCTCTTGATAGAAATGTTGTAAAACTCGTTAACTGCACAATTTCAGATGCCGGCTTGGTGAACGCTAACTGACATGTGAATGATCAGAGTTTGTAAAATAAATTGCAATAGTTGTTGTATCACACAGCTAGCATTGCACAAGCTGGAGGCCACAAGGGGTTCCAACCTGACAGAAAATTACTTCAAGATGAATGAAAAGTGCTTGTTTCTCTTTATTAGTTTTTAGAGAACAATGAAAATGTTGAATTGTTTACAGAGGTCTGATTAAATGTGGTCAGTGGGGCCATGTCCCTAATGCTAACTGTTGGTCTCCCCTCCCGCTGGCCCCCGCACACTCACAAACCACATCCACCACTCCAAACACCCAACCCCCACCCTCTGCCCCGTGCCACAAGCATCTTCTCTTAGGCTATTATGTCCACACATCTGTGTGGGAAATGTGCTCGTTCTGACATTCCACTGCTGCGTGGTGCTGCAGAGGTCTTTGTTAGATAAAACACTGTTGTCAAGCCTAACAAGCAGGTCATGCAATTTGCTGGACACTGTGGCACAGAATAGCCCAAGATGAATTGTTTTGGCCTCAGACAATGCTCAGTTCCATATTGGAATACATATGTATGGCTTCATTGTGTGGCAATGCAAAAACTCATGGCATTTTGTTTTCTACAGCATTGATTTTAAAGTGTGTGTGTGTGTGTGTATTGCAAAGGTTAGACTACCACAAAATAGCCTGTTTGTTTTATTTACTTAGGATAGCTACTGTCTTATGGCTAAAGGCAAAAGATGTAGAGGGCTTTGATCCATTATTTGTGGTTTAAATTCCATTTATGTTTTACCAGAAAGCACAGGAAGGGGAAGGCGATAGCTACTATTTTAACGGATGAGCATACATAAAGGGGTGGTCAAAACCAGGTCATTTTAAAGGATGTTGTGGAAAAGGATTCTCACTTTCTATTTCCACAAAGTAAATACCCCTGATATACAGAAATATGAGGACTCATTAATAAGTATATGCCAAATACGAAGAAAACAGTCTTTTTTGCAAGACAAAACTAATTGAATCTGATTTTGAAAATGTTTTTGGTAAACTAAAAACTTAAGGACAAGCAAATCACTGCCTTTTTAGTCGGCTCAAGAAACAGCTTTACGTGACTCACTCTCTCTGTCTCTGTCTCTGTCTCTGTCTCTCTCTCACACACACACACACACACAAGCATACACTTAAGTACACACACACGAGGGGAAATCTGCAGCAGTAATAGGGAACCATTCAAATGTTATTTGTGGCACTCTGACACAATGCATAGAACACACCCCTAATATGCAAGTGGAATTCTTTCCTTCTGTGCAGAACATGCCTTCTGAGTCTATTATGTGTATAAACAATGGCATATGTAATTACCTTCCTAGGGTGGCAATTATTCCTCAGAATCAACAACCAGAGTTAAAACATGTTCCCCAAAAGACATTTGGGGATCAATTCTGGGTCAATTACATCAAGCTTTGATTTATCACATGGTGTCAGGCCATATTAAAAAAAAAAGTAGGGAGCTTTTTTGTTTTTCTTCTTTTTTTAAAGCATTATGAGGTAAAGGCTAAAGGTTTGACTCAAATTGGTTTATTTCCAACTTTGCTTTGTCCCAATTGTTCTGCCCTCCCCCATTCTCAGAACAACTGTGATTTGTTGGGTTTGATCTGTTAGATAGTTTGCTCTTCAGGAATACTAAATGCGATGAATCTGGATTAGATCCATTTTTGAACTCCCTTTTTCCACATATCACACAACCTCCATCTAGCACAGAAATTCTTCCTGGGACCCAGTAGAAAGGAGGAGTTAATTTTTCAGGCCTTGGAATTTAAAGATCTGGAGTTAGAACTCCATGACTTCATCAAAATCCATATATCTACAGTGGAGAATATGATTTCAAATGGCTGTTGGGAAGCTTAAATGAGATCTTTAACATGAGAATATGTATAAATCACTTATTTTCCTGCTTTGTATATCAGGGTACCAAGGAACACAATAATTACTCTTCTAGTGATAGATAAGCCGGAGATGTTAGCAGTTGCCTCCAACACCTATGCAGAGTGGGACAAGGCCAGGAGCAGTAGGTTTGCTCAGCATATATCACAGGGCTGAAATGGTGAATCCAAGAGATGAATTAAAGAATCCAGAAGACTAGACCACCTATGAAGTGTATGATTATTTTAGATGCATCCTAAGTAAACAGCTTATGAAGTACAAACTAATCAAGGTGCAGTGCCACCCTGTTAGCAAGACTCCTGTCTTTTATGGAGACTAAAGAACTGTACTTTTGTTTTGTTTTTGTTTGGGGTCCACACTCGGCAGTGCTCAGTACTAACTCTTGCCTCTACCCTCAGGGATCACTCATGGTATTGCTTGAAGGATCATTTGAGGTGTTGGGGACCCAACTGAGGTTGGCCATGAGCAGGGCTAGTGCCTTGCCCACTGAACCATCTCTCTGGCTCCCCAAATATTTTTTGTAAAATCAACTTTACATACCTTTAGCACCAAAGAGTTACCAAACACATATATTTTATGCACAAAGCACTGTGCCAGGATCAGGAATACAGAGTGGATACCTTAAAACAATCTCCCCATGATAATAAATATTCATATAAAGTTCAATACAGTAAAGATTCATAATTCATATTTCTTGGAAGCTGTTTAATATGTAACAAACATGCAATATTACTACTAAAAGTTTGGAGGTGAAGAGACTCATCCTCGTGGAGAGACTCATCCTATTAAGGAATACATCATGAAACTAAAGTTATTGGTAAAAAAAAATAAGTCATTGATCAAATTATGGCTACTCCTTGCTGAAAAGCAGAAAAATTTTTAGAAATTAAATTAAAATGAATGGTATTAGGATTCCCAAATTCCATAGGAAATAATATAATAGCCATAAAAAGAAAACTTTAAAACTATTTTATATGGAACCATATTACTTAATAAGAGAGAATTAATTTTTCAAATGACACACACTGCTATTAGCAATATTATTGGAATCTTAATTAAGAAGCATCTTGATCATGTTCTTTAAAAGAGTCTGGCACATTGTCCATTCAGATGGACACTACTGAGACAATGATGCCTTCTGTAGGTTCATACATACTACAACCTGACAAAAGTACTACATAAAGTGTCTAGTGTCTGTAGTCCTATTATTGCTTTAACATTGGAAAAATAATGACTTAATATCAGATTAGAAATATTGGGGGAAAACATTGTATGTTCAAGGTCATATTAGAAATATTTGAAGAGGAAAAAATTGGCCATTCAACTAACAGAACATTAAGGACAAGACAGTGAATACTGTTACTTCACTAGATTTTCTTATAGAACCATTGCCCATGTCAAAAAAAAAAAAAAGAAGAACCATTGCCCATGTCTATTTTGCCCATTTCTTTTTTTTTTTTTTTTTTTTTTTTGCTTTTTGGGTCACACCTGGCAATGCACAGGGGTTACTACTGGCTTTGCACTCAGGAATTACCCCTGGTCATGCTCAGGGGACCATATGGGACGCTGGGATTTGAACCCGGGTCGGCCGCGTGCAAGGCAAACGCCCTACCCGCTGTGCTATCGCTCCAGCCCCTATTTTGCCCATTTCAAGATCTTTCTTAGATTCAGTAGCAACATCTCTAGTTTGATCCAAAATTTCCCCTTCTCCAAGTAAATGGGCTGGAGTGATAGCACAGCGGTAGGGCGTTCGCCTTGGCCTTGCACACGGCCGACCTGGGTTCCATTCTTCCAGCCTTCTCGTAGAGCCCGGCAAGCTACCGAAAGTATTCTGCCTGCACAGCAGAGCCTGGCAAGCTACCCATGGTGTATTCAATATGCCAAAAAAAGTAACAACAAGTCTCAAAATGGAGACGTTACTAGTGCCCACTTGAGCAAATCGATGAGCAACGGGATGACAGTGATACAGTGGTACCAAGTAAATAACTTACTCAGAGTAGCAGGTCCCCAGGGCATGAGACATATGTAGAAGCCCAAAGAAACAGAATTCATTTATCTCCCCACTCACCAAGAAATGTATAAACACAACATATCTCCTAATAATGTACACCTATGAGGGAGAATAAAATTTAATTCAAATAAACTTGGATGACTTTGTGCTAATATTTCTAAGTTCTGCTGAATATTCATGAAATTGTTTTTAAAATCCTACTTTTAGGGAGTCTAAAGAATGAAATTGAGATGTCCTAAGTTGCCCACATTAAGAGTTTGGGGGTTTTGTTTTTTATTAAAGGGACTTAAAATGCTTACAAATATACTTTTCCATTCTTAAGACACACTTAATTAAGAGCAGAGAACCAAAAAATCGTGGGCTTTGGAACTAATTGTAAATTCATTGAGGGCAGGAACCACATTTTATTTGTCTCCCTCATTCCCTCCCATATTTTGTGCAGTGATTCACACATAATAAATACTCAATTAAGCTGAAAAGTCAATATGTATTTTAATGCATATTAATTTGTAGGAGGTAGATCATTTTAGGCAGCAGATAAAACACAAAAGGAGAAGTTCAATCTTTTCTGATTTCTGGCCAGTGAAAATTTCCTTTGCTGAAGCTTGTGTGATATGGGCATCATTATCTACTGGCCACTGTTGCATTCTCGATGTATTGATGTGCTTTCACTTTTGCTGACAGTAACAAGATGATTCTCCAGTGGTTGTCTTCCCAACAGGAAGATGTAAAGGATGATACAAAGGATAGACTCAGCGAGCCAGTGTTTAGTCCATCCTGGGCCTAGAGCTAGGACATCTGTGAACAAAATGGGAAACAACTATTAATTCAAGCCTTTCTCAGGTCAACTTTTCAGAAACTCATTCACAGATCACTAAAATTATTGAGTTCAATATTTCAAAAAATAGCCAGTATTATCTATCATTTTTCACCTTTTTTCTTTTTTATTTTTTTGGTTGTTTGGGAGACACTCCCTGCACAGTGCTCTGGGTTTGTCGCCAGAGGCCTTCCATGATGGTAGGAACCAAAGGCAGGAGTCCTGCTGCAAAGTGCGCACTCCAGCCCTTTGAACTATCTCCTTGGGGCCAACCAGGATCTTTGATGATAATGCTATGATAATGCTATTCTAATTTTTTCCCTTACTTTCAATAATGACTTAGAAATCCATGCCACTTCCAGGCACAGGTCCCAATCTAATGGCAACATAAGCACCCTATAACTGTATTCTGAAAACAAAGTTTTCCTCCCCAGGTAAGGAGTCTGTATTTTCATTCCTTGAGCTTGATAAGCAGGAAAAAAAGCCCTACTGAGTCTCCAAGGTCAACCTCTTCTTGAAAAGTAAAGTTCCTGTCTGCCCTCATGGACCACCAAAGAGGAGGCAAGGAAACCTCTGCAGATAAAGAAGCCTGTTGTAAAGCAATCTGGCTGGGTAGGAGCAAGCACACTTTTTCAGCAAAGCTTTTGAACGAGTCAGGTGGGCCAAGAAGAAAGTGCATATAAACATTCAAGCATTGGCAACAGCAGCAAAGGCCCCATGAGAGCAGCATGGAAGGACTCAGGTAGGGTCCACATCAGTCAGACTCCTGCCCCGAATACTAGCAGTACTATTACAGATTAATAAACAGAGAATGACTTTAAAGCAAGATTTTTATTCATGAACATACTCAAGGGCTACTATATCTCAGAAATATCATATCACTGACCCACTGCACACTCATGTAAACATAACCTAAATATAATTTATTCACTAATTTACTTTGTTTTTTTCAAAACTGAGCCAAAGCAATTACATGTGTTCTTAAAACAACTTTTGGTATATGAGCAAAAAATACATACTGTGAGCACTTGAAATTTCCCTGGAATCATTTTAGGTTCTTTCTTCCCAATCCAATATATCAAATATGTTGCAAAAGCAATTATCTCCTAATTTAAAGAATCTTCCATAGAGCTATTTTCTGCCGAATTTCTACAAATACATCCTGACCCTATTATCAGACCCTGTTTTCTTCAGAGACATATGACAGCCTCCTAGCTGTGCCTAAGTCACCTCTATTGTAACTTTTAACTCCTTCCAAATGATGTTACATATGATGGGTTACACACAATGATGTTACTTTTCATATTTACTTCATTCTTTGAATATTTTCAGGAGTAATAAGTTCAGTTATTTTGGGGGGGGAGGAGATGACGATGGACTTCAATAGTATAAATGTTTCTATTTTAGGCATGCAGTGTTACCACAATCACCATCAAATCTTCCAGTTCATGTCAACTCTTCTCCCACCTTTCCCTGGTAATTTAGTTCTATGGCAATGTCAGTTGTTGCCATCATTTATTAGTGTTTTTTCTGTATTCCATAAAATATTGGACTTTAACATTAATGTCATTTTAAAACAATCTTATGTTACTACCTTGAGCCTAACTCTTGTCTGATTGGTCAGAATTCCACTTTCCTATTCTCCTTACTCTCCTTATTTCCAACATGAAGTTTCGACTTGAGGAACACAAGTACCTGACTACTGAGCTCACCCCACTATTTTCCTTCTTAATGAACTCCTTTCATCCTTCAACTCTCTTTTGTGACATGATCCTAAGAGTCTTCTCTAAGAAACAAATTTACATCGACTTATCCTTTAGTTCTTTGGGAATTCTTGTAAAGGCTATATTCTGCATGTGTTGTAACGCTTCCAAAGTACCTGATGTGGACTTCTAGAAGAAAAAAGTTCTGATCCCATCTTCTCTGGTCACTTAGCATACTCTTCAACCCTGCTGCAAAAAAAAAGGGGGGGAGAAAAGATAAGGAAATGGAATTAACTTACTACACTCATACCTAGAAAAAAGTCCTTAACTACTCTCATGCTCTTTGGATTGACTTTTCTCTGCTGTCCTGTAGCCAATGAGAAGAAACAAATCTGGAATTGCCTTCCTCTTCCTTCCTTCCAATCCACAAATGAAGTCTGGTTAGGGTAGACTTATTAGACCAGTTCTAACTTAAATCTTTCTCTTTTTTTCTCCTGCCACATCTCATGACTAATGATGTCGAATCTGAAAAGCTGGATCCAGGAGAAGGGAACGAAGATGGTTTATCTGTTTAGAAGACACAACACATACAACCAGCATTACATGGCTCATTGAGCTCATCAAAAACTACACTATGCTTGGCCAGCAAAGTCTGAAGAGAGCACCCAGGTAACAAATAGAATATACTCTCTAAATTTATTTCAATAAAAATTATTTGCTTCATCCCTGCAAAACAAAGAAGAATGTAAGTGTATGTGTTTAAGGTCTACCCTGTACTTATCTCTCCCAAATAAAGTCCCAGGAGTTATGAGTTTTCTTCAACATAAATGATATATAATTAAGTTTCAATTAATTTTATAGTATCACTGATTCTCATCAATTTGCTAAAGCAGGCATCAGTAACATCTCCATTGTGAGACTTGTTGTTACTGTTTTTGGCATATTGAATACGTCACGGGTAGCTTGCCAGGCTTTGCCATGTGGGCAGGATACTCTCAGTAGCTTGCCAGACTCTCCGAGAGGGATGGAGGAATTGAACCTGGGTCAACGGCATGCAAGGCAAATGCCCTACCCACTGTGCTATTGCTTCAGCCCAATTTTATAGTAAAGCGTAAATATCTAAACTTTATCATAGAAGACCAGAAATTTTAAGGAACTTGAATGTTCTTGGTTCTAACTCTACATGATTCGTATATTGAACCCCATCAAAATCTTAGAATATTTTCATTGCTATTTTATAATCCATTCCCTAAAGTACTTTATAGCAGAGATTTTTTAAGTCTGAGATTCTTTCTTGAGACATAAACAAAGGAAATTTTGGGAGTCCAGCCTTTCTTAAAGATAGACATGGCTAGTATAGTGTGATATGTGCAAAAGCAAAGTGTATAAATTCTAAGAAATGCCTCTTAAATTCATTATTCCAAATCAGGTATAAAATGAGGCCATTACCCAGAGATAGATTATTATTGTGAAACTTTTTCTCTTCTCACCACTGCCACCATGTAAGCTCATCTACCAGCCTTGTTCCAGAGACATAAATAAATCTCCAAAAAGATCAACTTTAGCCACCGTTAAACTCTCCAGATATTCTGGATTTTTTTCTAACAGCTGCATAGTATTCCATTGTATAGATGTACCAAAGTTTCTTCAACCAGTCATCTGTTCTAGGGCACTCGGGTTTTTTCCAGATTCTGGCTATTGTAAACAGTGCTGCGGTGAACATATAAGTGCATATGTCACTTCGACTATACTTTTTGGCTTTTCTGGGATATATTCCCAGCAGTGGTATTGCTGGGTCAAATGGGAGCTCAACCTCTAGTTTTTTGAGAATCGTCCATATTGTTTTCCAAAAGGGCTGAACTAGCCAGCATTCCCACCAGCAGTGTAGAAGGGTCCCTTTCTCCCCACATCCTCTCCAACAGCGGTTGCTTTTGTTCTTTTGGATGTGTGCTAGTCTCTGTGGTGTGAGGTGGTATCTCGTGGTTGTTTTGATCTGCATCTCTCTGACGATTAGTGATGTAGAGCACTTTTTCGTGTGCCTTTTGGCCATTCGTATTTCTTCTTTGGTAAAGTTTCTGTTCATTTCTTCGCCCCATTTTTTGATGACGTTTGCATATAAGTGGATCAGCATGGAAAGTATCATGCTAAGTGAAATGAGTCAGAAAGAGAGAGACAGACATAGAAAGATTGCACTCATCTGTGGAATATAGAATAATAGACTATAAGACTAACGCCCAAGAATAGTAGAAATAAGTACCAGGAGGTTGTCTCCATGGCTTGGAGGCTGGTCTCTCATTCTGGGTAACTCAGGGAAGGGACCACCAAGTAAAATGTGGTCATGTGGGGGAAGGGTGATGCGGGCCGAATACAGACTAGAGACTGAACACAATGGCCACTCAACACCTTTATTGCAAACCACAACACCTAATCAGAGAGAGAGAACAAAAGGGAATACCCTGCCATAGTGGCAGTGTGGGGTGGGGGAAGACGGGACTGGGGAGGGGGGGAGGGATGTTGGGTTTACTGGTGGTGGAGAATGGGCACTGGTGAAGGGATGGGTTATCAAACTTTGTATGGGGGAAACATGAGCACAAAAATGTATAAATCTGTAACTGTACCCTCATGATATCTCTCTAATTAAAAATAAACTAATAAAAAAATTCTGGATTTTTTGGGGAGACATTTTCAATACTGACATATCATTATAATACTACAATCACCATATTGGATGGGAATGTAATGTAGAAGCCAACCAATCTCAACTAACAAAAAAACATTAACAGAGAGGGCTTAATTTGCAGCAACAGTTTAGTAAACACTCAGACAAGGACTTAATGTCCCTCTGGTGAGATACAAGAATTTTCATGAATTTTCTTCTACAGAAATATTTTCCAATCATTAGATATTTAGTGGGAACAAGCAATATAAAATGCATTGTGTGCCTGTTATGGGGGTAGGTTTGGGGGATGGTGGAAAAAACGGAGACAATGGTGGAGGGAAGGTGATAGTTGTGGGGGAATTAGTGTTGGAATCTTGAACACCTGTAACAAATCATCCTGAAAAACTGTAAACCATAATGTTTAAATAAAGTGAAGCAAAAATTTAAAATAAAAATTTTTTAAGGGGCCGGAGCCATAGCACAACGGGTACGGCGTTTGCCTTGCAGGCGGCCGACCTGGGTTCAATCCCCGGCATCCCATATGGTCCCCCAAGCACTGCCAAGAGTAATTCCTGAGTGCAAAGCCAGGAGTAAGCCCTGAGCATGCTGGGTGTGACCCAAAAAGCAAAAAAAAAAAATTTTAAACAATTTTATTTCTCCTTTAAATAAGTCTAAGCACAAGCAGTGTGGAGTTGTTATAGCAGCACTTCTGTGTAAAGGAATTCTCCACTAGACAACCTCTCTGACAAGGAATTTAGAAGGGAGCTACTGAGGATGTATAGGGAACTAAAAGAAGCAATAGAATGTACCACCAATAAAATACAAGAGGATTTGAAAACAGAAATGTGGAAAATGCAAACAAAATGACAAAGGGAAATGACATCTGAAAAACCTGGTAGGTGAAAAAAAAAAAAAAAAAAACCTGGTAGGTGAATTGAAAAACAGTGGAAGGCCTCAGTAGCAGAATAACAACTGCTGAGGAAAGAATCAGTATGCTCCAAGATGAAGTGAAGAGACTCTCCAGAAAAGAGCAGAAAATAAACTCACAATCAATGAACAGATATCAAGATAGAATCGTGATGAAGCCACAAGGAATGACATAAGAATTATTGGGGTCCCAGAGGGACAGGAAAAAAATCTTGATGAAGAGGAAACTGTCAAAGACATCATTGCCATGATGTTCCCAGAGCTGAAGAACACATGCGACCAGATTCAGGACTCCTGAAGGGTACCAGCTACAAGAAATCCAAATAAAATACCCCAAGACACATCCTGATCAAAATGGCAAAAACCTTAGACAGAGATAAAATTGTGAAAGCAGCAAGATCAAAGAAAGAAATTGCATATAAAGGAGCATCTTTAAGATTGACAGCTGACTTCTCTGATGAAACCCTCAGGGCCTGAAGACAGTGGTGGGATGTAGTGAAAAAACTCAACAAAACAAATGCCTTCCCAAAAATACTTTGCCCAGCTAATCTCTCATTCATATCAGAAGGAACAACACACAGTTTCACAGACAAACACAGCTCAAGAACTTCATAGACTCGAAACCATATTTACAAGAACAACCAAAGGGGCTACTTTAAGACAAGACAAGCCCCTCAAATACACCAAACTTTGGCAGAAACATGGGACAAAACCCCATAACAATAATCTCTCTCAATATCAATGGGCTAAACATATCAATGAAAATATACAGAGTGGCAGAATGGATCAGAAAATTGAACCCAACATTCTGCTGTCAGCAAGAACACATCTGAACAGTCAGAGCAAACACAGACTCAAAACCAAAGGATGGAAACCAATTCTACAGGCAAACAACTCCCTTTAAAAATCTGGGGTGGCCATTCTGGCATCAGACCACATTGATTTCAGACTGAAGATCACAAGAGACAGTGAAGGACATTTCTTATTGATCAAGGGAGATATGTACAGCAGGAAGAACACTCCTAAATGTATATGTACCTAATGAGGGACCATCAAAGTACTCAAAACAACTACTCGCAGACTTGAAGAAAGACATCCATAGCACCAAAAGGCACATGAAAAAGTGCTCTGCATCACTAATCATCAGAGAGATGCAGATCAAAACAACTTTAAGATACCACCTCACACCACAGAGACTAGCACACATCCAAAAGAACAAAAGCAACCGCTGTTGGAGAGGATGTGGGGAGAAATGGACCCTTCTTCACTGCTGGTGGGAATGCCGACTGGTTCAGCCCTTCTGGAAAACAATTTGGACGACTCTCAAAAAATTAGATATTGAATTCCCATTTGACCCAGCAATACCACTGCTGGGAATTTATCCCAGAGAGGCAAAAAAGTACAATCGAAACAACATCTGCACATGTATGTTCATCGCAGCACTGTTTACAATAGCCAGAATCTGGAAAAAACCCGAATGCCCCAGAACGGATGACTGGTTGAGGAAACTTTGGTACATCTATACAGTGGAATACTATGCAGCTGTTAGAAAAAAAGGAGGTCAAGAATTTTGTAGTCAAGTGGATGGGCATGAAAAGTTTCATGCTGAGTGAAATGAGTCAGAAAGAGAGAGACAGACATAGAAAGATTGCACTCATCTATGGTATATAGAATAACAGAGTGGGAGACTAACACTCAAGAACTGTAGAAATAAGTACCAGGAGGTTGACTCCATGGCTTCGAGGCTGGCCTCACGTTCCGGGGAAAGGTCAACTCAGAGAAGCGATCACCAACTACATTGTAGTCGAAGGCCATGTGGGGGAAGGGAGTTGCGGGCTGAATGAGGGCTAGAGACTGAGCACAGCGGCCACTCAACACCTTTATTGCAAACCACAACAGCTAATTAGAGAGAGAAAACAGAAGGGAATGCCCTGCCACAGTGGCAGGGTGGGGTGGGGGGGAGATGGGATTGGGGAGGGTGGGAGGGACACTGGGTTTACGGGTGGTGGAGAATGGGCACTGGTGAAGGGATGGGTTCCAAACTTTGTATGAGGGAAGTATAAGCACAAAAGTGTATAAATCTGTAACTGTACCCTCACAGTGATTCTCTAATTAAAAATAAATAAATTTAAAAAAAAGAAAGAAAAAAAGAAAGACATCCATAGCAACACAATACTAGTTGGATATTTCAGCACCACTTTAACGCCTCTTGATAGATCAAGCAGACTCAAGCTTAGCAAGGACATACTCTATTTGAGGAAAAAAAAAAGAAAGAAAGGGACTTAGTAGATATATATATATAGGACACTTCATCCTCAAAAAGCTGAATACACATTTTTCTCAAGTGCGCATGGGATATTCTCTAAGATAGACCACATGCTGGGCCACAAAACATACCTCCATAAAATTAAGAAGAGAGAGATTGTATCAATTATATTCTCAGACCATGATGCACTGAAAATAAAAGTGAATCACACAAACAAACAGCAAATCAAATCAAACACCTGGAAATTAAACAGCTTACTATTGAATAATGAGTGGCTTAGAAAGAAAATCAAAGAGGAAATCAAAAGATTCCTGGAAACAAATGAAAGTGAGGATACAAGTTACCAGAATTTATGGGATGTGGCAAAAGCTGTTTTAAGAGGAAAGTTTATAGCTCTACCAGCATTCCTCAGGAAGGAAGAGCGAGCCCCATAAGTAACCTAACCTCACAGCTTAAGAGCTTGGATAATGACCAACAAAAGGAACCCAACCCAGGCAGGAGGAAGGAAATAATTAAACTTAGAGCAGAAAATAATGAGATGGAAACCCAAAAAAAACAATTCTAAAGACCAATGAAACCAAGAGCTGGTTCTTTGAGAAAATAAACAAGATCAATAAACCTCTAGCAAGACTCACAAAGAAAGGGAGAGAGAAAACCGTAATAAACCGAATCAGAAACAAGTCACAACAAAAACTACAGAAATTCAAATGATCCTCAGAGATTACTTTGAGAATCTTTATGCTATGAAACAAGAAAATCTCAAAGAAATGGATAAACTCCTGGATTCCTATAGCCTCCCAAGGCTGAAGCAAGAAGACCTGGACTACCTGAACAGACCTATCACCATCTTTTCTGTAGAGTCTTTAGGATTTTCTAAGTATAGTATCATATCATCTGCAAATAGTGATAGCACAATTAGTGACCTCTTCCTTTCCTATCTGTGTGGTCTTTATATCTTTTTCTTGTCTAACTGCTATGACCAGAACTTCCAGTACTATATTGAGTAGAAGTGGTGAGAGTGAGCAACCTTGTCTTGTGCCTGATCACCATCAAGGAAATTGAAACGGTAATAAAAGTCATAAAAGTCTCCCCAAACACAAAGGTCCTGGCCCAGATGGGTTCACTAGTGAATTCTTCCAAATGTTTAAAGGGGAGTTACTCCCAATCCTTATTAAGCTTTTCCAGGAAAATGAAGAATCAAAACACTTCCAAACAGTTTCTATGAAGAAAATATCACCCTGAAACCAAAAGAAGACAGAGATACCACAAAGAAAGAGAATTATAGGCCAATATCCCTGATGAACACGGACACAAACATTCTCAACAAAATCCTAGCAAACAGAATCCAACAACTCATCAAAAAGATCATACACCATGTCCAAGTAGGATTCATCCTGGGAATGTGAGGATGGTTTAACATATGCAAGTCAACTAACATAATTCATCATATCAATACAAGAAAAGATAAAAAAAATATGATCATATCAATAGATGCAGAGAAAGTATTTGACAAGATCCAGTACTCGTTTATGATGAAAACTCTCAGAAAAATGGGTATCAAAGGAACTTTCTTCAGTATAGTCAAAGCCATCTACCACAAGCCCACAGCAAGTATCATTCTCAATGGGGAAAAACTAAAAGCCTCTAAGATCAGGCACAAGACAAGGTTGCTCACTCTCACCACTTCTACTCAATATAGTACTGGAAGTTCTGGTCATAGCAGTTAGACAAGAAAAAGATATAAAGACCACACAGATAGGAAAGGAAGAGGTCACTAATTGTGCTATCACTATTTGCAGATGATATGACACTATACTTAGAAAATCCTAAAGACTCTACAGAAAAGATCCTAGGGACAATAGCTCTGTATAGTAAAGTGGCATGCTACAAAATCAACACCTAGAAGTCCATGGCTTTCCTAAGTACAAATAATGAAAGAGAAGAAAGAGACATTTGAAAAACAATTCCATTGACAATAGTATGTCAGAAAATCAAGTACCTCGGAATCAGCTTAACTAAAAAGGTGAAGGATCTATACAAGGAAAATTACAAAACACTACTTCAAGAAATAAAAGAGGACAGTAGGAAATGGGGACACATCCCCTGCTCATAGATAGGGAGGATTAACATGATCAAGATGGCAGTACTTTCCAAAGCACTATACAGATTTAATGCAGTCTCTATCAGGATACCCATGATATTTTTCAAAGACATACACAAAACACTCCTGAAATTTATATGTAACAATAAACCTGCATGGATAGCTAAAGCAATTCTTGGGGAAAAGAAGATGGGAGGGGGAATCACCTTATCCAACTTCTAACTGTACTACAAAGCAGTAGTAATTAAAGCAGCATGGTATTGAATTAGAAACAGACCCACAGACCAATGGAACAGAGTTGAATATTCTGTCACAGACTCTCAAATATATGACCACTTAATCTAGGACTGGAGCTATAACACACGGGTAGGGCATTTTCCTTGCAAGCGGCTGACCTGGGTTCAATTCCTTCATCCCTCTCAGAGAGCTCATCAAGCCACCGAGAGTATCCCACCTGCATGGCAGAGCCTGGCAAGCTACCCGGGGCATATTCAACATGCCAAAAACAGTAACAAGTCTCACAATGGGGATGTTACTGATGCCTGCTTGAGCAAACTGATGAACAATAGGACAACAGTGCTACAGTGCTAATCTTTGACAAAGGAGCAAGAAATGTTAGGTGTCACGAGGAAAGCCTCTTTAACAAGTGGTGCTGGGAAAACTGGATAGCTACTTGCAAAACAATGAACTCTGACCTCTGTCTAATGCCAGCCATGAAAGTCAGATCAAAGTGGATTAAAGACCTCAATATCAGACATGAATCCATAAGGTACAGAGAGGGAAATGTACGCAGAACTCTCCATGACATTGAAGCTAAAAGCATCTTTACAGATGAAACACCACTGACCAAGCAAGTGGAAACAAACATAAACAAATGGGACTACATCAAACTAAGAAGCTTCTGCACCTCAAAAGAAACAATGACCAAAATAGAGAGAGAGGCCACAGAATGGGAAAGAATATTTACCAAAATACCCATCTGATAAGGGATTGATATCCAGGATATAAAAGACAGTAGTGGAATTGTACAAGATAAAAACCTCCAACCCCATCAAAGAGTGGGGAGAAGAAATGAACAGAAGCTTCCTCAAAAAAGAAAATCAAACAGCCAAAAGGCACATGAAAAATTACTCCACATTGATAATCATTAGGGAAACGCAAGTCAAAAAAACAATCGCACACCACAGAGACTGGCACACATTCAAAAGAATAAAAGCAACCAGTGCTGACGTGTATGTGGGGGAAAAGGATGCTCTTTCTCTTTTCACTATTGGTGTGAATGTCGACTGGTCCAGCCTTTCTGGAAAACAATATGGACATTCCTTCAAAAACTAGAAATTGAGCTTCCATGTGACCCTGCAATACCACTTAGGGAATATATCCCAAGGGTGTGAAAAAGCACAGTAGAAATGACATCTGCACCTATATGTTCATTGCAGCACCGTTAACAATAGCTATAATCAGGAAACAACCTAAGTGCCTGAGAATAGACTATTGGTTAAAGAAACTCTGGTACATATACACAATGGAATACTATGCAGCTTTTAGGAGAGATGAAGTCATGAAATTTGCTTATAAGTGGATAGACATGGACAGTATCATCCTAAGTGAAATGAGTCAGAAAGAGAGGGACAGACATAGAAGGATGCATTCATTTGTGGAATTAAAATAACATAATATAAGACTGACACTCAAGGACAGTAGGCACAAGGGCCAGGAAGATTGCTCCATAATTGGAAGGCTGCCTCATGAGCTAGAGGAGAAGGCAGCTCAAATAGAGAAGGGATCACTAAGACAATGATGGTTGGAGAGATCAATTGAGATGGGAGATGTGTGCTGAATGAAGATAAAGGACCAAACATAACAATTTCTCAGTATTTGTATTGCAAACCATAATGCCCAAAAGTAAAGAGAGAGTATGGGGGAAATTGTCTGCCATGGAGGTAGGGGGAGGGTGGGAAGGGGGAGTATACTGGGGATATTGGTGGTGAGGAATGTGCACTGGTGGAGGGATAGGTGCTTGATCGTTGTATGATTGTAACTCAAACATGAAAGTTTGTAACTCTATCTCACGGTGATTCAACAAAATTTTTTAAATTTTTTTAAAAAGGAATGCTTTTCTCTTATTTAAGCCATTGCATCTCTATCTTTTTGTCTCTAAACAAAGATAAAGTTTAGGATAATAAAACACAACTGCATGATAATTTCAACTCTATCACTTACTATCATCGAACTTTGGACAAATTATGTGAGCTATATAAACTTGCCTTTTTAGCAACTTGAGAACATGTCTTTTTTGTTTGCTTGTTTTTGCTTCTCATAATGATCCCAATTTCTAACACTGTGTCTGCAGAGAGTATTCTGCATAATCATTCCACTAAAAATGCTTATTATGGGTCAGAGAGGAAGTCAGAGGTTAAGGTGCTAACCTCCTTCATAGCTAACCCCAGTTCGGTGCCCAGCACTGCACTGGGCCCCAGAGCATTTTCATGAGTAATCCCCGAGCACAGAGCCAGAGTGAGCTCTGAGGCCCACAGTGTGTTTACCAACCTACTCCCCAAATAGCTATTATTGTTATTTCTATTGTTTTGCCAAATGTAGACAAATGATGCCATACCTTCCCTGTAAGTCAACCTTTTGGTAGTTCTAATAATGATGGGATAACTAATCAGTACAGTAGACGTTGAAGTGACCACATTTTCTCACTCATATGTTAGGAAATGTGATCAGAATCAGATAGCTCATTTATTTTCTGATTTACACATTTATTTATATAAAAGTTCTTATATTAAGCCATTGGTTATTGGGTTAATTTGTTGACCTTACCTTTAATAATCTGTTTTGTGGGCTGGAATGTGTTATGCATGAAATCATACAACTAATAGTATTGAAAACCACAGTGTATAAAATAAATAATAATAGTAATGATAATAATCTTCTTAGGATCTGGTAGATAGCATGAAGCTGGAGTCCCCAACTCAGGTTCCATCCCCAGCACCACATACCTCCCCTTCCCACCCCAGCACCACTAGGTTTGACTTGCTGGTTCCTGGTACCATGAGGTCTGTGTGTAGTGTATCCCCACATACTTGCGTCTGACTCCTCTGACTCCAGCCTGCTTGGTCAAGAATTGTTTAGAGAGGCCCCTGAAGCCCCTGAACACCACTTGGCGACCCCCTCAAAAAATAATCTGCTTAAATCTTCCAGTCCTGGAACATCAAAGGCACACAGTCCCAATTGTACTGGTCTTGTTCCTTCCCACTTAAGTTAACGAACTTTGCTCTAGCTGCATATGATGGAGAGAGGAAAAAAACTTGACTTTATGACATGTTTATGATTGTGCATTTGTTAATAGCTAAGAACATCAAAAATATCCTCATGTTTCCCTGAAGGAAGATGGTCAGATTATACTTCTACAAAAATAGCAAAGATGAGAGGTTTTCAGAAAATATATTACTCCAGTTGAAGAGCACTTTATAAATACTCACCCGGCTGCTTTCATTCCTATCACAAGTGCCACCTATTTGCCAATCATGGAACTAATTCAGTCTGAATGGATTCTGAAAAACTGTGTAAACTGTCATTTAGAGAACAGAATAAGTCTATGTGCAGGACATCATAGTGTTTACGTTTTTCATCCAAATAATACATAAAACATGAGGGAAGGGAATGTAAAAAAAATGAAAATGAAAAATATGGATTGATTGCTTCTTTCTTCAGTATAATATATACGATATATAATATATTGTATACTATATATACTATATATCATGTAGTATACATAATATGACATATACTATATATAATATATAATCCATTCTTTCTGGATTTTTAGTTTTTAATCCAGTTTTCTGGGTATGCCTTCAAAGACTATAAATATTCTGGAAAAAATAACTACTAAGTAGCATAAGTCTAATTTGAGGCCTATATTCCCACTTTCAAAGTATTATTCATGTTGTTTTATGGGTAATATTTTAATGCTACCTTTGTCTTGTTTTCCTTTTTCTCCCTTTTTTCTTAAATTTCCCCTTTGTGGGTTTTTGTTGTTGTTGTTGTTGTTTGAGGTTTTTTTCACTTTGGAGACCCCAGATGCTCAGCCTTTCCTGGCTCTGTACTCGGGGATCACTTGTGGCAAGCTTGGGGCACCATATGTGGTACCAAGGATCAAACTCAGGTCAGATGCATGTAACGCAAACACCAAATTGGCTGTGCTATCTCTTTGGCCTCCAAACTGCTAGTGTTTTTTCAATAAATAAATAATAATACAGCAAGATCTCATGTTAAGTTACCAAAACTCTAAAGTGACAAAGTTTTTAGTGTTAAAACTCAGAATATCTAAAATAAGCTCGTCAATTATTCTAGGGAGATATTTTAAGTAACAATTTTCTGCCATTCCTAAAGTACCTACTGCACACCAAGCACTTTCTGTATATCAAATCTAACCTTCACAGTATTGCCATAAGTTAGATAACTATCTACATTTTACAGATGAGGGGAAAGATAATCAGAGAAGCCAACTAATTTGTCCAAGGTCATATACCTAGCAACTGGCATAGCTGTGACTTGCCATAGTGCCACAATACTCATTAGCTCTCTTGCAAAGCCTTTCTCTAAAGTGCTTGAAAAGGCTGCCTCTTAAAGTAATCATGCCCTCCCCCTGTAATTGTATTTATACTATTTATTAGCTCAGCAAAGTGTTAGTTCAGAGACAATGCAAAAAGTAAATGCTGGCCCAGGCCCTGCCCTCATTACCATAAATTCCAAATTTAGTGAGGTCCATGTTAATGGGCTTTCTCTATATAGAAAACTGTTTATTAGCCCTGCAAATATCTTAGCCTTGCCCTATCTCCACTAATAAATCTAAAAAGCCATACAAAGGTGAATGCAGAAAAATGACCTCAAAACCAAAATAGATGAAAGTGTCCATAAGTTTTACTCCAGCAAAAATTCATAATGTATGACATATGCCAATATAATAATAGAGTGTATATGCCAATGACTAACATCAAATTCAGCACTCAAGTTTAAGTGCTGTTTATCAATTAAAGAAAATTTATCCTAATCAGATGTTCATATTAAGGAATATAGCCACAGCAAATTGACAATAATAATTAAAAGTCCATTTCAAATCTGTTTGGTGAGCAGTGAAATGATCTAACAATGCCAGGCTCCCTAAATCTTTTCTTTAATATTGTATAAAAATGTGCAGTAAGTGAAAATCCCTGGATGTTTAACTCAGTCGTCTTGGCTGCACATGTTGTGCTGGTTTCTAATGAAGACATGCTTCCATGTACATCCTGAGTAGGGGAAATGTAGAATTTGTGATAATCAAGCCATAGCTTCTCCAAGATCCATTTCCATAAATACACAGTGTTATCAATCTTACAAAGAAACCAAAGAAATTCTACCTGCTTTGGAACAGGATACCTCAAGTGATCAGGTCAAAACACATTAAGCTGTTTGTTTGTTTATTCATTTCCTTGGTTTTTTTTTAATTGAATCACCATGAGATACCAAAGTACAGTAGAAACAAGAGCCAGGAGAATTGGTCCAGGGTTTGAAGCCTGCCTCACGTGCTGGGAGAAAAGGCAGTTGGGATAGAGAAGGGACAACTATGACAATGATAATTGAAATGATCATTCTGGATAAGAAATGCTTGCTGAAAGTAGGTGAAGGAACAATCATCGAGCTTTTAACATTTTCTTTATGTCAACATATAAATGAACACTCATGTACTCTGTGTGTGAGAAACAGCTGCAGGATACAAGCAAAATAATCCAGAAAATGACAGACCAAGATGAACTTTGTTTTATTTGTCCATGTCCAATGTGCTCTAGGGTAGTTAGAAGAATCAGGTTTAAGGTCATCTGTAACCTAGCTAGATTCTCATAGGTAACTTGCTTCCTGGACAAGGTTTAAAGGGCCATTTTGAGAGACAAGTATTAAGTTTTAGACAGGCAGAGTTGACTCATTTCACACTTCTACTCTAGATGAAGTATCACTGTATCACTAACATCCCATTGTTCATCGATTTGCTCAAGCAGGTGCCAGTAACGTCTTCATTTATCCCTGTCGCATGCTAGTATAGCCATGAAAGTATAAGCTTTCCTGCTATATGAATACTAAGGTATCCAAATAACTCATAACAGGGATGGGTGTTTGATGACTATATGATTGAAGCTCAAACATGAAAGTTTTATTACTTTACCTCACGGTGAGAAAGAGAGAGAAAGAAAGGAAGAAAGAAAGAAAGGAAGAAAGAAAGAAAGGAAGAAAGAAAAAAGAAAGAAAGAAAGAAAGAAAGAAAGAAAGAAAGAAAGAAAGGAAGGAAGGAAGGAAGGAAGGAAGGAAGGAAGGAAGGAAGGAAGGAAGGAAGGAAGGAAGGAAGGAAGGAAGAAAGAGAGAGAGAGAGAAAGAAAGAAAGAAAGAAAGAAAGAAAGAAAGAAAGAAAGAAAGAAAGAAAGAAAGAAAGAAAGAAAGAAAGAAAGAAAGAGGAAGGAAAGAAGAAAGAAAGGAAGGAAGAGAGAAAGAAAGAAAGAAAGAAAGAAAGAAAGAAAGAAAGAAAGAAAGAAAGAAAGAAAGAAAGAAAGAAAGAAAGAAAGAAAGAAAGAAAGAAAGAAAGAAAGAAAGAAAGAGGAAGGAAAGAAGAAAGAAAGGAAGAAAGAGAGAAAGAAAGAAAGAAAGAAAGAAAGAAAGAAAGAAAGAAAGAAAGAAAGAAAGAAAGAAAGAAAGAAAGAAAGAAAGAAAGAGGAAGGAAAGAAGAAAGAAAGGAAGAAAGAAAGAAAGAAAGAAAGAAAGAAAGAAAGAAAGAAAGAAAGAAAGAAAGAAAGAAAGAAAGAAAGAAAGAAAGAAAGAGGAAGGAAAGAAGAAAGAAAGAAGGAAGAGAGAAAGAAAGAAAGAAAGAAAGAAAGAAAGAAAGAAAGAAAGAAAGAAAGAAAGAAAGAAAGAAAGAAAGAAAGAAAGAAAGAAAGGAAGGAAGGAAGGAAGGAAGGAAGGAAGAAAGGAAAGAGAGGAGCCAAATCCTTGGAATAAGTGATTGAAAAGACTTTACACACTTACACGCTATTGTAATTAGGTTGCTAAAAAAAATTTCCTAAAGTTGAAATTCCCTTCCTTGCTGGGATCTGAATAAATTAAGAATCAAAATTTTAAAAGCAGCAAAGAAGTCAGAATATAACCGCTATCACTGATAAATCCAGGGTACAGAAGTAGTCTAGCATAAAAGTCAAAACAAGGCCTGGCTTTGTAAAGAATGAGGGCGTCTCCCGGAGGAGGCCACCAGGAAAGAGTGGGCTCCACACAAAATGCTCTTCTGCAGGTTGGAGGAGGTGGCCATAAGCTGAACTGATTTGCTTACTCTCTCCACATTTACCCATTGGCTAAGTCCATGCTCACTCTAGGGCAGAGAGAGGAAGTAGGTATATAGTTCTAAAGACAGTTGTAAGAATGATGACTGAACACAGATTAGAACAGATTCAGTGTGAATGGTGAGAGAAGTCAAAAAAATTGAAAGAAAGAGAATAGTAGGAAATTCAGAAACGAGATTTGTTTGTTTGTTTGTTTGTTTGTTTGTTTGTTTGTTTGGAGCTACACCTGGTGATGCGCAGGAGTTACCCCTGGCTCTGCTTTCAGAAATCACTGCTGGCAGGCTCGAGAGACCATGTGGGATGCTGGGGAACAAACTCAGATGGGCCTCATACAAGGCAAGCTCCCTACCTACTGTACTACTGCTCCAGCCCAGGAAAAGGAATTTTTAAAGATCAAGACTAAGAAAGGAGGGGCTGGAGCAACAGCACAGCGGGTAGGGCATTCGATTCCCAAGCATCGCCAGGGGTAATTCCTAAGTGCAGAGCCAGGAGTAACCCCTGAGCATCGCCGGGTGTGACCTAAAAAGCCAGAGGGAAAAAAAAGACTAGGAAAGGAAAATGGTAGAAAAGATAAAACTTTAAGCAGAGTGATGGAGTTGTTAATATGAATGTAAGTGGATGATTTCTTACTGGGACATGAACAAAGGAAAGGAAGAAGAAAATCCAAAAGTCATATGAGGCAGAGGTAAAAGAAGGGAAACTGAGCTCATATCATGGGGTTGTATGAAAAGATGGACCTAGAGCTAAGGCCAACAATAAATATTAATCTTGCAAACCGGTCAAGTTCTTACTTTGCTAAAGTCAATACAAAATCCAACAGAACCAGGACCTACTATGAAATGTCTCCTCAAACTGAAACTTTAAAAAAAAATTATTGGGTGCTATGATTTATAATACTGTAAATTCCACGTATACAATGTTTCAACATTACAAAATTACCAGAGAGCCAGCATCCCTTCACAAGAGTTCTTCTGTACAACTTTTGAGAAATCATGTAGTTTATTATTTCAAAGATACTGTTAAGGATCTGGGTAGATTCAGAATAGGGGTTAGGTCACACTCTTTTGCATGCACTGATTCCAGTTTTATCCCGAGCCTCGGGCATCACTGGATATAACTCTGGAGGCCTCCTCCCAACACCTGGGAGTGGCCTGGGTGCCACCAGCAAAGCACGAGCAGCACCACACAAAGTGGCCCTAACACTAAACCACTGGCCTGATTGGCTAAGTGACCCCAGAAGTGGCCCCTGGGCCTCCTGGGCATCACTTGGAGACACTGCTCCCTGTCCCCTGCCCCAAAAGATGTTGTTTAGACTACTACTGAGTATTTCTATGACTACTATATATTCTTTATCATCCAATCATGCATCATATTAGCTGATTCATATTCTCCTCTCTCTCTGGGAACCCTAAGGAATAAATATCAATGACAACCTGTGCAATTTTTTTTTCTGTCTGGGGGCCACACTTAGCGATACTCAGGGTTACTTCTGGCTCTGCACTCAGGAATTGCTCCTGAAGGGCTCAGTGGACCTTATGGTCTTCTGGGGATTGAACCTGTGTCAGCTGCATGCAAAGCAAATGCCCTACCCGCTGTACTATCTCTCGGTCCAACCCTGTGCAAATTTTTTCCTGCAGTTTTGGCAACCACTACATCATGTTTCCCAAATCACAGTACAGCATTAAATAAAATCAAACAGACCGAAGAAATCGGTGAATTCATAGTCTAAAAGTCTGGCTCCATACTTTAAACTGATAGAGACTTAGATTTCTGCACTGGAAATGTTTCTGTGCTTCCTCTGATCTATTTTTCATGTCATGGTTTCAGTGGCCTCAGAAGTCCTCTGGTAAGCAGATTCTTCTGGTAAACAGATTTCTATGACTTAAAAAAAATAAAGAGGGAATTGCTTCATATCTTTCAACAGTACCCAAAGTTATAACCTTTATCAAGATTGAAGTTATGGTCCAAGTCTCCATTTCTCGGCGTAGTTTAGCATTTCAACCAGCTGCCCCCCTCATTAACTAGCCCTTTTTGACGTCATGCAGGATTTGCAAAATGTGTGCTGCCGCCCATACTTGGGCTTCTCTCTGCTGCTATTAAAGTTAAACTGCATTTGGTTAAGTGTGGAGGCTGGCACGGGAGAGGATCCATAATGGTGATTATCATGCAAATCAGCCTCCTGCAAGTCCAGCTCCTCTGGGAGGCCTTCCAGCTCGCTACCCCAGTGCTGCTTCATTGTCCCCAGAATAAAGCACACCATCTTCATCGTGACGTGACACCGGACAGACGTGACCGAGATTGGTTCCCCTGACAGAGATTAGTGGGCAGCCATGAATCTTTCACTCGGGGTAGAAATATGATTTTATTTAAGAAAATAACCATATATAATTGGGCTTCTGTCACTTTAAATTTTAATGGTGAGAGTAATATGGAGGTTTTGGAACTTTAAATTATGGCTTTCAGAAGCTTCACACTGAATCTTTCAATTATTCTCTGTAAGTACTTTCTCAAAGCATGTGCCACCATGACATTGATATCACAATTCAAATCTAAATTCAAAACTGACTGCAAGGCTATGAGCTGTGTGCTGGCGTGCCTGCTGCCTCGTTTTATCTCTGAACATCTGACGAGGCGAGTGAAGAGGCACTCTCCCAGAGCCCAGCCAGCTGTTTGCCAAATATTCAAATAGCCTGGCATGCAGAAGAACCTTTCAGATTTCCTCACATCAAAATTAGCGACGACCCCCTATTTTTCCCATTAGTTTCTGGCTCACCTACAGCCCTTCACACAGGCCGCCTGACTCACTGGGCTAAGTGCTGGCTCTGGCGCTCACCCACCCCTCAGCTTCCCCCACTCCAGCAATTGGATCCAGTGTGTGCTCCAGTCAGGCAGCCGGGGCTGATGAGACCAGAGGGGAGAGTTTTCAAGTCTGAGTTTCCTTGAAGTAGATCTGAAAGAGGGGCTGAGCAGAGCTGGTATTTGTAGTCGTGGGAGAGAGCAAAGACAGCGCGTGAATTTTACTTCAAGGATCTTCGTTAGGCTAGAGTTTAAAAATAAAAGAAAGCATTGGGAAGACAGCAGCCAGGGAAAAGTGAAAAGGCTTTCCCCTTTGACTCTGAAATCTTAACTTCCTTGTGGTGTACATTTTCATTCATGATTTTAATACTTTTTATCTTCGGATTTTTGGGAATTTATTATTGTTTAATCTCCAGATTTTTTAAATGGGAATAAATGCTGAATAAATACTGCCTCGATTATTTTTAAGTGAGCCCACTCCCTCAGTAAATGCAGTTCCAAATTTACGACAGCAAAGAACCAAGTCCAGCTGCACACTGAGTCTATGATAGAAAATAACCCTGATTTCACTCTGTGGAGCTCCTGCCGCAGCTCTCAGCCGGGTGACTTAGCACAGACTGCGGTCTGCACTTGAGGTGAGCTGGGTTACAGGAGAAAGAGACCACGCTGCCATGTGTGAGTAAGGAATCAGCCTCTACCCAAAGGGCTGGTCACATGTCCTGAAACTGGTCGGCAGCACCCAGGTTGCCAGCTGATTGAGAGGGTTTCTTGATTTCTTCCAGAAAAGTTGGGTCTTTGCTTCGTTCATTTCCTGTGATATGCTTACACTTGAACAGAAGGGGCCCAGCAGGGAGGCTTTCCGGGCACCTTTAGGGTGAAGTCCAGTCCACAGGAGTCCTGAGTGCCAGATGTCAAACCAGTGTGTGCGGAGGATCACACTCTGAATGGACGTATGGGCACCAAATCCTGGGCTGAGGCAGCTCCACTGTCCTGATCTGGGGCTTTCCCTTAGCGACAGGTAAAGCCTGAAAGTTATTCCATTTCAAAAAGAATAATAATAATAAAAGCTGATAATCTGGGTGTAAAAATTACCTGAGAAACAAGATAGGCATCTGCTTGGCGTTCCAGTTCTATCCATCAGGCACACTCATCCCACCAACAGAAATCATCCTGAGGCACGTGGCATTTCCGGGAAGCACTAATGGCACACGAGAAAGTTGACCGACATTATTTACTGAAAGCAGTTTTAGAATATGCTTTTCATTAAGTGCAAGTGGATTTTCTTCTAGTACTTATACTATGTATCACAAAAATTTTTAGACCCACGTTGATTTGGGAGTCCAAAGCAGCATTATTACAAAGCTATTTGACTTGAATATTTAAGGTTCGTGGAGTATTTCAACCATAAAACAATTCTATGTTTTATTCACAGCAGAGCCTGGCAAGCTACCCATGGCATATTCCATATGCCAAAAACAATAACAAGTCTCACAATGAAGACGTTACTGGTGCCCGCTCTAGCAAATAGATGAACAATGGGACGACAGTGCTACAGTGCTATTCACCCAAGTACTATATTTTGATGAACAAGTTATGATTAAAGAATCATTGCCATCTTTCTCTGTAGACATCAGTGAATGACTGATACCTTTTTCTAAAAGTCTCAATTCCATAGTGGTCTACATTTCAGACAACTTTTTGCCGTTTGACTAACTCCTCTTCCTCATTTCTTTCTTCATTTCACTGGAAATCAGTGAGATAGGAAGTGTTGTCAAATAAAGTCATGGTGGGTGTACTGTAGACTATTTTGCCAAATTACACAGACTCTGTATTTCATTCAAAATTCATTATGATTTAAAGCTATTTACTATTTCTATATGGAGTAAGTCATGCCCCTTAAGAGTTTGGAAACAAGAAAATAAATAAAAGCTGAATATCTCAATACTTAAATATTTTCCTCTAATGATAGTATATATTCCTGTGACTTCAGGTATGTATTATCAATGTGCTTAAGACGTCAAAATAATATTTAAGCCCCCGATACACAAGTAGCCAGTGTTCCTTTTTCAAATTATCTACTAGAATGCAAAATCTACAATATCAGAACTTATTTTTCTTTCTTTTTTTCCCATTTCCTTTTCTTAATAGTTTCCAGTCAGTGGATATTTTACACTCCCTTTTCCCACACCCACTTACATAAAATCAGTCACCAGTCTCCTTCTCTTCTTCCTCAGAAAAACATCTTAAGTCTGTCTACCAAGGACTTAAAGAGAGGACACATTCCTGGTCTCCCTCTCCGCAGTGTAAATTATTCTTCATAAACTCCTAATCCCTACTGATTAAAGCAGGAAATTCTAGAATGCAGCACTATTAGATAGCAGATGATTTTTGATAACAGAATCTAACGTTTTTAATGTCTATATATTTGATAAGTTGCTAAAAGTAAAGTTAATATATCAAACTAGTATTTTAAGTTAACATTAAGTTTCTTTTTAAATGACTCTAGGTGTAAAAGTTGGACAACTTAAATAAGAAATCAAATTCAGGCAGTATTTCTCTTTTAGAAGGGAAAAGTAGAATATTAAACAATGAATTCTGGGAAGATATTGCAAATGTTACACATCTTCTTCCTCTCCTGTCCCTGTTTCTTTCCATGGTCTCTCAACTCTACTTAAACCCCTCAATGTGGCTCTACTATATAGAAAAACAACCCAAACTATTTTAACCTAGTGATTAAAATAACATTTCACGTAGTTCATAACTGTGCAAATCAGCTGGGGTGTTCTGTCTGGGTAGCCAGCAAACTTCCCTGGATTCTCCCATGTCTGCGGTCTAATAGTGAATGAGGTGGTAACAAGATGATCCAAAATGATCCCATTCACATGTCTAGTGGTTGCTGGGCTGTCAGTCAAAGCTTTTGTCCTTCTGCAATCAGCCACTTATGTCCCATCAAGATAACCTGGGCTCATTCATTGACAAGATGATGTCAGATTCCAAGTATAGAAGCCCCAAGGCATAAGCACTTTTTAAGCTTCTGTTGGTTTTACATTTGCTAATGTTTTCTGGCCAAAGCTAGTCACATGACCAATCCAAAATCAGTGACAAAGAAATAGATTCTGGGTCAGAGAGATAGTACAGTGTGCCTTGCACATGGCCAACCCAGGTTCAACCCCCAGCACCACATATGGTCCCTGAACACCACTAAGAGTGATCCCTAAGCACAGTGTCAGAAGAAAACCCTGAGTACCACCAGATATGGCTCTCCTACACCCCCCTCCAAATAAAAGAAACAAAAAGAAATATATTCTACTTAATGGAAAAAGGTTCAATATCACACTGTAGTGACTCAAATGTAGAAAAACAGACTTTATATGATCATTCTAATAATTTACCACTCAACACAGCCCAAACACATAGACGTATTCACAAATATGCTCATGATGTTCCCATCAACTAAAATAAATTATCGATATCTTTATGCCCTGCAAGTTCCTATCTCATGTCCACCAAATTCCTCTACAAATCATCATTGCCTGATAATTATTCCCTCATTATCTTTCCATGATCTCTTACACATGCTTCTGTGTAGCGTTTGTAAAATGCATTATCATTTTTAAGTCTCCCTAAATAGATTATTTATAGTACCAACATCTAACACACTGTAGCACAGTGCTTGGCAAAGAACCGATTTCAATAAATGGTTACTAATTTGAATTTAATTGATTGAATAAATTCAAAACAAGATTAAAACCTTCCTCCCAAAAAAAAGCCCTACATTTAGTGCCAGAGAGATAGTAGAGGGGTAAAGTGATTGCGTTGCATGGTATACAACTTTGATCCTGGCACCACTTTTGATACCCTGAGCACTGCCAGTAGTGTTCCCTGAGCACAAAATCAGAAATTTTCCCTGAGTACTATCAGGGAAATAATCTAGCCCCACCCTTCAAAACACAAAAAGTACACTGCAAAACTCAAGGTGCAGCCATACAAAATCAGCCTGATTTGTTAGGACTAATTAGATCCACCTGTCTAATTTGAACAGAAACAGCCTATACTCTCTGTATTTCTCCTGTGGAACTGGCACAAAGCCTGGACCTCCAGCATTAGATTATATTTAGGTTTTGAAAGGTTTTCTCAGAAGAACATAGGTTTGGGAATCGAAAACAATAGAACTCAGAACCCAAGGCAGTTTTTTGTTTGTTTTAGTGAACCTAGTAATTTAACACATTCCTTCACACTATTCCTTTTATATCCATTGAGTTCTCAGTATCGAACAATGTGTAAAACATACAACACAGTGACTACCTATATACTACCAACAATTCATATCTAACTTCCATATCTCCTATTAGAAAAGGATATGGCCTTGGATAACCCCCAACCAATATCATTGGCATAATGAGGAGACAGAAAAAAAGAAAAGACTATACTGTAAGAAGGGGTCAAATAACTTCCAGTTTTACTGAGAACTTGATATGTTAATAGTAGTTAAACTATAACAGTGTTAGAGGCTCAATCAGTAATATACTATAAACTATAACAGTGTTAGAGGCTCAATCACCCCTGCCCCAAGGGAATACAATAAACATTTCTAGTGATACAAGCCAAAAGAATCTTTGCATAATTTTGCTTGGGTGTCAATATGAAAATCAATAACAACACTTAAGTCATATTCCTGGAAATATGGTTAAAAAGATAGGTTATTTTCATTCTTTTTAATGCATAATGCCCCACTCTATTTTTTTTCTTTTCAACTTAAAGTTATGATAATAGAAAACAATTTTTTCTCCTTAAGGATTCAATTTATAAAATGATAAAAATAAAAGCACATTATAAATACTTCAAATTATAGCTTCAAATTATAATGTGTCTAATGGAAATGTTATCACTTAAATCAATAAAAAGTGAGTTTTGACCCAATGAAGTTGATTTCAAAGTAAAGTCCTATTTAATGTATTTTAATAAAATCCTTAAACTTCCAAAGTCCAAGTAGGAACTTGTCTCTCATAAGTTGTCCCGCCAGAAGCCATTCCACATCTCACAGCTCTGAAACACTGAACTTAAGGCATTCTTAATCAATTTATACTTGTTGGATGATGACCTCTCAGCATCTGTGTTGCAAGCTATAATGCCCAAAAGTAGAGAGAGAGTATGGGGAATATTGTCTGTCATGGAGGTGGGGAGAGGGTGGGAAAGGGGGGGTATACCCGGGATATTGGTGGTGGGGAATGTGCACTGGTGGAGGGATGGGTGTTTGATCATTGTGAGATTGTAACCAAAACATGAAAGCTTGTAACTATTTCACGGTGATTCAATAAAATTTTAAAAATAAATAAAGATTTTTTTAAAAAAAGAAAAAAGAATTATACTTGTTGGTATCTAACCCTGTATGTGAATCTCCATCCCAGGATCTCTCAAACCAAATATACTATAAATTTTCTAGTACCCAGGATTCTGCTTTCAACATTTTTCAAATCCACTTCACTCTCATTCCCAGAACTCAGACTGTACCCAATAAATCTTCATTTATGGTTGACAAAGAAATATAAAATTTGCATTTGGTGAGTTCCTTCAAGTTCAGATCCAGAACCTTTAGACATCTTCAAGACTGAAAACTCATGGGAGCCTAGCTAGGCATTTAGAAATAATAATTCCGTAGAAAATTTTAAGTAAGCTCATCATAAGCTGAACAGTGATTCTTTCCTTTCCTCGTAGTAAAGTGATTGCTGGGACAAAAGGCAGCAGGAAGAGTCAGGGGACAGAGACAAGAAAGGCTCTTGTATATATTTTAGATATACTTCATATGTCAGAATCTTAATTTTTAGTATGTCTGCTCAGAGAAAGAGGAATCAAGTAAGTACTTAATATGTATACTTGTTGCTCTCCTCCAGTTCCCTTTCAAATGTTTATATTTTATTATTTTATTGCAGGTATATAGCAAGACACGTACATAGTAAGGATAGAAATTGTGTATTATGGGGCTGGAGAGATAGCACAGCGGGTAGGGCGTTTGCCTTGCACGCGGCCGACCCGGGTTCAAATCCCAGCATCCCATATGGTCCCCTGAGCACGGCCAGGGGTAATTCCTGAGTGCAGAGCCAGGAGTAACCCCTGTGCATCGCCGGGTGTGACCCAAAAAGCAAAAAAAAAAAAAAAAAAAAAAAAGAAATTGTGTATTATGTTGCTTTGCCAGCTATTACAATAGTATTATGGTGGCACAAAGAAACTGAGAAACTATAGGCTGGAGTGATAGTTCAGCAGTTATGGCATTTGCCTTGCATGCACAACCAACCAGGGTTCAATCCCCAGCACCCTATATGATACCCCAAGCCTGTGAAAAAAAATTCCTGAGTGCCAAGCCAGGTGTAATCCTGTGCATTGTTGGGTGTAGCCATCAAAAAAAGAGGAAATATAAATGATTATCAGGAAACTACTTAACATTATATGTTCTTTGCACCTTTTTTACTTTAGGATCTGATATATTACAGAAGCAATAACCACTAAATAAACTTAGGTAAAACTTTCATAAGTATTTTTATAATAGTCACAAAGTATATGATACACATGCTGATTACAAAGCCAAATAGAACTGCAAAACTTACTATTAACATGAGGCAGGAGAGATAGTATAGTAGGTAGGAGTCTCGCCTTGCACATGGCCAACCCTGGTTCAATCCCCAGAGCTCCACCTGGTCCCCTGCATCCTGCAGGAGTAATCTCTGAGCACAGAGCCATTACTTACAATCTCTGAGTAAGTTCTGAACATGGCCAGGTATGGCCCCCAAAACACACCAAAATTTACTGTTAAAAATAAGTATTTCCATTAAAAATGTGATCCTTATAATACATAGTAAGAGATAATGGTTAAAGGTCCCATTAAATTCGAATACTTTGTGACTTCGGGGCTGGAGTGATAGTCCAGGTAAGGTGCTCGCTGAGCATGCTGCTTAAGATGGTTTGGATTCCCAGCACGATACAGTCTCTCGAGGGTGGCCAGGGATCACTCCTGGGCACAAAACTAGGAAAAGAAACTATGAGTACTGCTTGATGTGGCCCAACCACTACCCAATCCAGTACATTTTGACTAAGACATAAGTATTTTATTTGCTCTGCTTCTACTTCTACATTTTAAAATATGAGATTACTCCATATAAATTAATACTTTATTTTGACCTATTGAGTGACTTTGTTAGAATTGCACTGTATTGAGTCAATATGTACTTCACCGTCGTCCCATTGTTCATCGATTTGCTCAAGCAGGCACCAGTAACGTCTCCATTGTGAGACTTATTGTTACTGTTTGGGGCATATCAAAAATGCCACGGGTAGCTTGCCAGGCTCTGCTGTGAGGGTGGGATACTTTCGGTAGCTTGCTGGGCTCTCCAAGAGGGATGGAGGAATCAAACCTGGATCGGCCGTGTGCAAGGCAAATGCCCTACCCGTTGTGCTATCGCTCCAGTCCCTAGAAAATATTAGAAACCTAGGAAAACATCAATGAGAGACTAGACATTTCTTATGATTGCATAGGTGCTTCCAATTATATAGGTTTTTACATGTCTAAAGTTACTGAATAATAGTTTTTCACTCATAGTAGTTACCTAAAGTAGTAATGGTAAGTTTTTAAACCTTGCACTAAACTGCAACAAAAATGCATCTGCGAGAATAAAAAAACTGAATGACTTTTGTAGTTTATAATGATCACATCTGATTAGGCCTCAAAAATATTTAATATTTTTAGAATAGAAAAAAGTTTTCTTTGGTGGTTTTTGTCTAGAAGTGAAAAGTGTATGAAGTCGATTAAGTAAAAAGCCAAGGATTACTGGAACAAGTAATATAACAGCTCTGGAGAATGACTGATGGTCTTTGCAAAAGCCCAGACTGGTTTCATCTTTCTTGAGATTTTTATCATGATTTGTTCTTAGTCACATATAGTTTCAAAGACAAGCAGAGGTAAGAAGTATTTAATGTATGCTACTTGTGAAGACTTTGTCAGACTGAATTTATGTTATATGTATTCATATCTGCTGTTCTTATATGTGTAGTTCTTAAGCTTTCTTTTTTCTTGTTTACAGTAATGGGTCAAACAGATATGACAATTATAATAACACTACACACTAAAACCCTATGAAAATAACATTTCTGCTTCCTTGCAAGGGATAACATTCATTACAAATTTAAATGAGAAGCAAGTACCTTAATATAAATACATATTCTTTATTTGTTGCCTTATTTGCAAATCTTACAACATATTCCTCACCTTTTAGCATATATTATCCATGACAATTCAATCTATCCCTTAAAATATGCAGCAAGTCACAGAAGTTCTCTTCAAATTGAAAGGAAATTTTAAAGTGAGGATGGGTATAGAAAACATTTAATTCATCCTATTAAAAAAGGACATTCCAAATGGTTGCTGAGCACTTTTGCATCTTCATACACACTGCAAATCAGCTCAGATATCTTAATCAGTGACTAGAAACATATCCTTATCAGTAACATATTCATGAAATATGGTATGTGTATGAGCTGCAAAATGTTTGGCAGAGAACCAGGAATAAAAAAGAATATGGTAAGGAGTTGATGGAATAGCTTTGTGTTTCAACTCTATTCATTTTGGGAATTTTCTATCATCTCTGTTCTGTTTGAAAGGATAATAGACAAACCCAACAGAATGTCAGAATTCTACTTGATTCCATGTATATATAGATATACATGCTGTATATCTATCCAGGATAGAAGCATACACAGTGGGGAATATAAGGACATCTATACATTCTCATTCCATTTTCCTATTCATGATATTATCTTATGCAAAGTTTAGTGCTTTTCTGTTTTGACAATCTTAGCACTGCCTACACATAATTTCACAAAATCAAGACTAGTCCTTGGCGATTAATTTCTGAAGTCAATGGTCTTCTCAAACTGGGCAACTCCCCTTAGGAGCCACAACAGCAGACTGCGTGCGTGAAAAAGCAAGACAATTCATTAGCCAATTCTGCAGCTACTCAAAGTCGTGGGGGATGTCAGCCCCTGCCTGGTGCTTCAATACTAATGAGAGTCATTGCATATTCATAACCCAAAATACAGTCAGCTTCTTGTAAAAACTTTTGTCACCCAGACTTCATGGCAAGAGCAAAGCACTGCACAATTTGTGTCGTGGCACTTCCGCCAAGTGAGTGCAAGAGCAAGATTGATTGTTTTGCAATGTAGGCTGACTGTGAAGTAAAAGATGCTGCCCCAAGGGTCTTAAAACTGCCTAGTTTGATTGCAATGCCCCCAAATAATCAAAGAAACAAACCCAAAAAATGCAGTGATGGTGAATTTGTATATCCACATTTACAGATACACACTTCTATGTCATATATTTTTAAATACCTATAAAAGAATATTTCAAACGGGGGATTTGGCTTACTGAGTGTTAAGTGTAATTATTTATTAGAGATGTAACACCATTCACATCTATTCTTATCATGCTGAAAGAAGAATGGCACACTCCTGTACACTTGTTTTCGCATTGCAGAAACACCGCAGCAAAACTTAATGGAAACAGATTCCTAAAACTGTCTGAAGTTTCCCGTCATTATCAATACCAAAGCTTAGTGAACTGAACCTGTCAGCTCTGCCAAGTCTAGAGCTACCTGGAATCCAATTTCTCAGGCAGCTTTTTTTTTTATGTTGTTGTCACTACCTCCCTTGCTTTATCTTCACTATGATTAGTTTTCAGAAGTGAGTCATTGCATGGGCTTTCCAGGAAACCCTGAGGGGCTGGCACTCTACTATTCGACCCAAAAAGACCTATCTAACACCGTTGCTTACATCACTTGGAGTGAGAGGAAGAAAATGTATTAGCTCCCACTTTTAAAAAGTCTTGAGCATTTCTTTCACTCATAATGACGTGTCTTTAGCTGAAATATCAGCATATTTCAACCTTTTTCTGACAGACTATAAACTATCCATAAAGATTAAATAAAACAGGACAGTGAAAGAAAATTTTCTAAATTTGACCACACTTGAGTTGTTGTAAGTTATTTCCAGATGCATAATGTGTGTAAATATCTGCATTGCTAAAGACAAATCAGAAAATTGAGAGGAAGTTGGGGAGAGACCATGAGGTGCTATGGGGGAAGGGGTTCAGCAAACTGTTTTATGTCTTACTAACCGACACACAAGTTTCAAAAATAGAAGGATTTGTGTTTATGATTGATTGAGGTAACTGATTATCCACAGATATTTTAAGTGTTGAGACATTAAATTGTCAGCTCTATCAGTTTGATTGCAGTAAAACATGAAAACATTGACTTTTGTCTAGTTAGAGAAATTTATTTTTCCCAGAATGACAATCCTTTAAGTAGAAGCCAGGCAGCTTGCCAGCTTTCCATGTCATACACTGAAGTTTGCAAATGCAACCCATATTTTCAAGTGTTTTTCAAGGTTCAGTGAATGGTGTATAGGTCTTTTGCAAATAATCTTGTAATAAACAGATTCCTGCAGTATGCTTCCTTCTTTAAGACTCTGAAAAGTACTTTTTCATTTTGAAGGAAAAAAATTGCAGTTTTGTATTCATGGAAAATATCTTACCAATGCTCTTCAGTTATTTAAAGTATCTCTCAAAAACAAAATAACCCTCTTTGGACCACCATGCTGTGAATAAGTTTGATTAATATGTTTTATAAGCCTGAAATAAATGCTCATCATAACTGTCAGTAAGCTGACAGCTTTCAAAAGTCTTTGTTCCCAGAATGAGTAATTTGTCTGATCTTCTCTAAGATACCAGATTCCAGTCTAACAGGAAGATGTTACAATCAAGTAAATGCTACTGAAATTTGATTGCTGTTAAATCAAACTTGTATTCTGGTTCTCTGCAAGCATTCCATGTGTACAAACTACTTTACAAAATAAAAGTACCACATCCTGGGGCTGTGCTGAATGATTAGAGCATATACTCTGCATGTGTAAGGAACTGGGTTCAATTCATGGCACAACAAACAAACAAACCAAGTACTTAAGAATATCAGTACTGAGAGATAATACAATAGATAGTGGACTTGCCTTGCATGCAGCTGACCTGGGTTTGGTCCCCAGCACTATATATGGTCTTGCAATCCCCGCCAGAAGTGATCCCTGAGTTCAGAGTCAGGAGTAAGCCCTGAGCACAGTGGGATGTGACCCCAAAAACAAAAAGAAAAAAAGAAAAAAGGTATCACATCTTATTTCTCATTATTACTTGTCAATACACTTTTTAAAGCCTATCCCATTACAAGAACCAGAAATATTGGATTATATATATGTGTGTATATGTGTGTATATATATGCATGTGTATATATAGTCATTCCTCTTACTAAATCTATGACAGAAATTTTCACTAGGCCGGATTTATTTTAATGTAAACACCAATCAAAAGATAGATATGGCCATTAATTCTACTCACACACAAACATCATATTTGCTGCTCATTTTTCAAGAATTCATTCAGGTTCATACAAATATAAAATATTTTAAATATGTGCAGACCATTGTGACCTCCTGTTTACCTGAGTAGCTGAGCTAGACCTCGCCAGCTAGAGTAATACTTTTCCTTGGGTCCTTTAGCCAATCACCTTGCATTCCAGAGCATTGGTTTTGATTTCCTTACTTACCATATTGCAGAGAGTAGGAGAATGAATCATTAAATAAGTGGTCATTTAATTATTTGTTCTCCTACTCCTTTAATCAGATTACTATTATTGCTATTACTATTTCATTCTGTGACAGAACTCTATACCCTGTTTATACACTGCCTACATTAAACTGTCTTTCATCAGCACACTATTTTCAGCAATTTGAGTCTAGTTCCTTTTACTCTATACCCATAAAGACTAAAATTGCAAACATTCCACTTAATGTTTTATTTATTTAGTTGTGGCATTTTGGCCACTCACAGCTGTGCTCAGAGCTTTTTCCTCCTGGCCCTGCACTCAGTGTTGACTCCTGCGAGTGTTCAGGGGACCATACAGGACATCAGGGGTCAAACCCAGGTTGGTCACGTGCAAGACAAGTACCCTACTTACTGACCTACCTCTCCAGTTCCTTCATATCTTTTTAATCTATATTGTCCTAATCTCTAAGAGTCACTTTATAATAGTTCATTTTATTCCCGTGTTATCTTTGTCCAAAAGAAACAAGTTGCTGCCGCCGAGATGTGATCCTGGGGCTGCACGTGTGTGTGGCCTCTCCGCAGCTGCATGAGCATGAATCCAGACCCAGCAAAACTACCTGGGCGGCCCCATGCCCGCCCAGGAGGGGAAAGGTATTTCTCTCTCTCTCTCTCTCTCTCTCTCTCTCTCTCTCTCTCTCTCTCTCTCTCTCTCTCTCTCTCTCTCTCCTCTCTCTCTCTCTCTGTTCTGTCTCTGTCTCTGTCTCTGTCTCTGTCTCTGTCTCTGTCTCTCTCTCTCTCTCTCTCTCTCTCTCTCTCTCTCTCTCTCTCTCTCTCTCTCGCCTCTTCCTTTCCGGGGATGAAGGGCGTGGTGACTGCCATATTATGACGACCACAGATGGGGTTTACAAGCTTGCAATGATCCAATATCTGGAAGAAATCTCCCTGGACTTAGTTGTTAAAGTACAGAAATCAAAAACCGCGCGGCCGCAGTAAACCTCATTTCTCTTCACAACAGGTCTGACTCTAGTGGGGTACTCCTAACAATAATAGTGAGGTTTGTGTTGAAATATTGAATGTAACCAAAGTAAACAGAAAGTAAAGTGAAACTTATCAGTTACAAGGAAGGCGAGTAGGGGGGCGGGATGGGAGGTGTACTGTGTGGGTTTTTTTTTCTTGGTGGTGGGATATGGGCACTAGTGAAGGGATGGTTGTTTCAGCATTGTATAACTAAGACTTAAGCCTGAAAACATTGTAATTTTCCACATGGTGATTCAATAAAATAAAATTCTTATTAAAAAAAAAGAAACAAGTTTTGAATTTGATTATTTACTAAATTGCCAAAAGAAAATTATAGGTGCCACTAATTAAAAATAAACTATTAATAAAAAAAAAAAAAACCAGAGAGAGAGAACAAAAGGGAATTCCCTGCCATAGTGGCAGGGTGGGGTGGGGGGAGACGGGACTGGGAAGGGGGGGTGGGATGTTGGGTTTACTGGTGGTGGAGAATGGGCACTGGTGAAGGGATGGGTTATCAAACTTTGTAAGGGAGAAACATGAGCACAAAAATGTATAAATCTGTAACTGTACCCTCACGTTGACTCACTAATTAAAAATAAACTATTAATAAAAAAAAAAAAAGAAAATTATAGGTGCCAGAGAGGCAAAAGAGTATAGTAGAAATAACATCTGCACTTGTATGTTCATTGCTGCACTGTTTACAATAGCCAAAATCTAGGAAAAAAAACCCGAGTGCCCAAGAACAGATGACTGGTTAAAGAAACTCTGGTACATAGGGAAAGAGAGAACAAAAGGGAATGCCCTGACACCGAGGCGGGGTGGGGGGGAATGAGTTGGGGGTGGGGGAAAGGATACTGGGATCATTGGTGGTAGAAAATGGGCACTGGCAGAGGGATAGGTACTTGATCATTGTATGACTGAAACACAAGCACGAAAGTATGTAACTGTACCTCACGGTGATTCACTAATAATAAAAAATTAAAAAATAATAAAATAAAATAAAATAAAATACTTAGATCTACTCCAAAAAAGAAAAAAAATTATAGGAGCTTAGAAGCATTGTATGCATTAATTTCTTTTTTATTTAATCTGTATATTATTCTACTTCCAATGAAGTTTATTTTTATTCTTTATCTGCTCTCTACAAATAAGTATCACTTCTAAGTTCTAACCCATTGTGGCACTTCTAAAAATAATGTTGTTTCATGTTTTATATATATAAAACCTAACCCTCTTTTGTTAGGTTACACCTCATCAACCCTAAGATTTTAGTATTAAATTCTCAAATTTGATCAAAGTAAGATGAGCTATAGGCTGGAGATGTGCTGTGGTGCTAGAGTACAAGCCCGAAATCTGTGAAGCCCTCAGCTCAATCCTCAGCAGCTCCCTGCAGAAATATTACTTATATCGTTTCATTTCATTGGGTTGTTTTCTTTTGTTCGTTGCTTCCTTTAAGGAAATGGTCAAATAAAAACAACTTATGTTCTTCATCATCATCATCATCATCATCATCATCATCATCCCATTGATCATCATTCTTTTTGAGCAGTCTCAGTAATGTCTGCATTTGTTCTAGCCCTGAAATTTTAGAAGACTCTTTTTACTCATCCTTCCCAATGGTGCCGCATTGAGGCTCTTTCAGGGTCAGAAGAATGAGGCTCATCATTGTTACTGGTTTGGGCGTATAAATACGCCACGGAAAGTTTGCCAGGCTCTCCCATGCGGGAAGGAAAACTCTCGGTAGCTTGCCAGGTTCTCCGAGAGGAAGAACTAGGCTATAAGAACTAGGCTATAAGCTTCTAGGAGCTTGGTTTTATAGTCTCTGGATCTTGGCCATTGATGGGATTACACAGGGCCGGGGGCAGTTTCTGGGTGTGACCGCCTAGCTACTGGAAAATGGGAGATCTGGGCAGAAGAGGCCTAGTCCCGATCCGAGCAGGCTTGGAGATCTCAGCCCCGGGTCCCACGAACCTGTGTTCCTCTGCCAGTTCCTTCATGTGTGAGGCTAACCCGAACGTGTGGAGAGGGGCCTTGAGCATGGCTGTGGCTGGGTCCCAGAGGTCTTCAGCTGCAGGAGCTCTGCTCAGGGCGGAGAGGGAAATTCAACCCACCCCCTCCAAGGGGCCCCAGTGAAGATAGCCAGGCACGGGGGCAAGAGACTTTACCATGTTCTTCATATGCTTATGATAATTCTATAATTTTTGTATTGCATAATGTTTTGTAGACTTTTAAATTTTCCTCTTTAAGTACCAAAAAGATTACACTGTTAAATCTAGAAAATTAATATATGGCTCATTTTGCTATTTATATTCCTCTCTTTGTCAGATTAGGAGTGCTATTTCCAAAAATACTTAAATTCTGCTGACTCAATACAACAGTTTAAGTAGCCATAAGTACACCGCTTTTATTTACAGGAGGATTGGGGGAGTGGCCGCACCCAGTGTTGCTGATGGGCTATGCCTGGCACTGACCTCTGCAGTGGGCCTGGGGGAGCACAAGGTATGCCAGAGACTGAGCACTGCGAGACAAGCACCTTAACCACCGTCCTATTGCTCCAGAACAGTATTTTGGCACATTGCACTTCTGACTGCTCTAATTTGTCCTGAATCTTTTTTTTCAATCATCTGTGGTCCACCTTTTAAAGTTCACTATGATCTTGCTAATATAGCATCTTTTACCATTATTATAAACTTAAATTCCTCTAAACAAAATTCCCATGCCTGGTTCCAGCTGTTCTTAGAAGTCTGAAAACATAAAAGTGTTTTTTATTGCAGCTATAGTATTCACACCAGATCTATCCAATGAACATCTAGCAAGTGAGACTACAAGGAATGTCATGATATAACCAAGCTGTTGAATAGAAAAGACCTCCACCAAGAATGCTCTATTCAGCTTACACTCAGATTCACAAGAGTGACTTTTAAAAACTTTCATATAAAATACATACTTCAAAGAATAAAATTCATGGTCACTAAATCTTCTATGTAATAAATAACAAGAAAGTGCTCTATAAAAGCAAAAGAAACAATACTCGGAAGTAGTAAAGAAAAAAAAACTTTAAAAAAACTGTGGGAAAAAAAAGAATAAAAATGGGATCCATTAGAATAAATTTAAAATTACTTGTCTTCAGTTTAAAATTGGATATTGGCTTAAAACTTTAGATGTAAACTTCACAGTACACTCAAGACTTAGAAGAAAAATACTTAGAAGAAACAAACAAGAGAAAGAAAGCATGGAAGCTGGGGTGAGGGAGAAAGGACAGGGGTGAGGAAGCCTGGAAGGCATGTACCCAACTGGGGTTCAATTCTCGGCATTTTACAGCCTCCCAAATATCACCAGGTGTGGGTCTAGATGCCCCTACACATCCTCAGTTATTGCCCTAAAAGTCCTGGCCACTGCCAGATTGGCTGGTCACTAGTGGTTTTCTACCACAATGGAGACCAAGAAGTACCATCCTCAGGCCCTAGCATTGAATCACTGGCCAACTGGCCAAGTACTGCGGGAGATGGCTACAGCACTTTGAGAGCCCCCCTGAAAAAAAAAATAAAACAACCAAAGTCAAAATCAATGAACCTGATCACTACACAAAACTCAGCAAAGTACAAGGAGAATAAATAAGACCAAAGAAATAAATACAAACTTTTAAAACACCTAGCATTCATCTTTTTATAATAAACTATAGCATAAAATAAATATTTTATAATAAAATAAACTCCTTCGGATCTGTAATTTCACTAAGTACCAAAGGCCTGAACTCAACAATCAAAAGGCACAAAGTGCTCAGATAGATCAGAAAACAAAACCTGAATTTTTACCTTTTACAGGAGACACACTTCAATGTCAATCATAAAAGTAGCTTCAAACTAAGTTGGAAAACACCTAAACAAAAAGTTGGTTACACCCCCAAAAAAGCACAAATAATATGTATTTTAAACAAAAAAAAGAGTATTCCAAACTTAAACAATAAGAAATACTCTTCTCATCAAACTAAAATTTCTTAAACAATAAGAAATACTGTTCTCATAAAAACAGAGATTGGCATTATATAATAATTAAGGAACCAACACATCAAGAGGACTTAACACTCATTAACATATATATATACCAAATGGAGAAAGAGCAATATATAAAGCAACTACTAGCAGGTATTAAGACAGATGTTGACAGTAACACAATAGTAGTGAGACTTTAATACCTACTCTCATCATTGGGCAGAACAACCAGACAGAAAATCAATAAGAAAACAATGGCCCTAAATGAGAAGTTGGAATATCTAAGCTTAATACACACTTTACAGGATTCTCCATCCCTAAAAGTTTAATATACATTCTTCACTAGTTCATACAGAACATTCTCCAAGATAGACCACGTGGCAGAAAAAAGTCAAGTGTCAATAAAGTCATAAAGATTTAAATCATCATCAAGTTACTTTTTTTCAAGTAACTTTTCAGATCACAATGCTATACAATATAATTAATCATAAAAAGAAAGCTGAAAAAAATTCAACCATCTAGAGACATGCTGTTTAAACTAGCCAATGAGAAAATCAAACAAGAAAGAATTCCTAGAAACAAAATAAAATAAAGACATGAGCTATTAGAACAAATGAGACACAGCAAAAGCACTACTGTGATAATATAGCAATATAGGCTTATACCAGGAAACAAGAAAAGGTTCAAATAATCTAACTTACATCTTTAAAAAACTAGAAAGGAATAAATAAAACCTAAAGTCAGTAGAAGGAAATAATAAAAATGAGAATGGAAATTTAAAAAGTAAAGATAAATTGAAAAGAAAATACAAAAGATCAGGGCTGGAGTAATAGCACAGCGGGTAGGGCATTTGCCTTGCATGTAGCTGACCCGGGTTTGATTCCCAGCATCCCATATAGGTCCCCTGAGCACCGCCAGGGGTAACTCCTGAGTGCAAAGCCAGGCGGTAACCCCTGTGCATTGCTGGATATGACCCAAAAAGCAAAAAATATATATATATAAAAGATCAATGAAACCAAGAGTTTATTCCCTGAAAGCAAAAATTACTGACAAATCTTTAATTAGGATCACAAAAAAAAGACAAAAAGCTATCAAAGCTAGAGAAAAATTAAAAGGAAGATGCTAAAACAGATACCAAATAAAATTAAAAGTCTAAGAAATTACAATGACCAATATTATTTAGAGAATTTGGAAGAAAAGAGCAATTTTTTAGAATCATTCAAGCTCCAAAAATTTAGTCAGAAGGAAACAAAAAGCCTAAAAAGGCCAATTACAAGCAAGTAAATTATAAAAGCAATTGAAAGAATCCTCCCAAAACCAGAGCCCAGGTACTAATAGATTTACTGATATACTTGCTACTAAACTTTCTTTTTTAAAAAAAGTTTTAAAATTTTATTGAATCACTGTGAGATAGTTACAAGCTTTCATATTGAGTTACAATCTCACAATGATCAAACATCCATCCCTCCACCAGTGCTCATTCCCCACCACCAATATCCCAGGTATACTCCACCTTTCCCACCTCCCCCTGCCTCTATGGCAGACAATATTCCCTGTACTCTCTCTCTACTTTGGGGCATTATAGTTTACAACACAGACACTGAGAGGTCATCATGTTTGGTCCATTATCTACTTTCAGCACGCATCTCCCATCCCAACTGGTTCCTCCAGCCATCATTTTCTTAGTGATCCCTTCTCTATTCCATCTGCCTTCTCCCCTCTGCTCATGAAGCAGTCTTCCAGCTAGGGGCAATCCCCCTGGCCCTTGTATCTACTGTCCTTGGGTGTCAGCCTCATGTGATGTTATTCTATACTCCACAAATGAGGGCAGTCCTTCTATGTTTGTCCCTCTCTTTCTGACTCATTCCACTTAGCATGATACTGTCCATGTCTATCCATTTATAAGCAAATTTCATGATTTCATCTCTCCTAACAGCTGCATAGTATTCCACTGTGTAGATATAACAAAGTTTCTTTAACCAGTCATCTGTTTTAGAGCTTTCGGGTTGTTTCCATATTTTGGCTATTGTCAACAGTGCTGCAATGAATATATAGGTACAGATGTCATTTCTACTGTGCTTTTTTACATCCTCGGGATATATTTCAAGAAGTAGCATTGTGGGATCATATGGAAGCTCAATTTCTAGTTTTTGAAGGACTGTCCATATTGTTTTCCAGAAAGGCTGGACCAGTCGGCATTCCCACCAACAGTGAAGGAGAGTCCCTTTTTCCCCACATCCATGCCTAGCTGCTAAACTTTCAAAATTGACCTATAATTGACCTATTACATCCTTCTTAAGCTTTTAAAATTGGAGAAACAAATTTATCCAGTTTAGATGAGACCAAATTTACCTTGACACCAAAAGCAAAGACATAACACAATAAAATTATAGAACAATATCACTAGTGAACAAAGATACAAAAATCATCACCAAGATCAAAATCATCAACAGAATACTTTCAAAGGATTGTACATTTTATCCAAGCAATACATATTCCAAAGATCCAAGGATAATAAACATATGTAAATAAACAAATGTGATATGGCACATTACCAAAATAAAAGGTCAAAACCATATGATCAGGGGCTGGAGAGATAGCACAGCAGGTAGGGCGTTTGCCTTGCACGCGGCCGACCAGGGTTCAAATCCCAGCATCCCATATGGTCCCCTGAGCACGGCCAGGGGTAATTCCTGAGTGCAGAGCCAGGAGTAACCCCTGTGCATCGCCAGGTGTGACCCAAAAAAAAAAGCAAAAAAAAAAAACATATGATCAGATCAATAAATGCAAAGAAAGCTTTTGATAATATTCTCTATGTTTATGATTAAATCACTCTACAATATGGAGATAGAAGGAACTTATCTCAACATAGTAAAAGTCATAAAGGATAAATCCACAGCTAATGTCTTCCTTAATGGTAAAAAAACTAATGCTTCTGCTGTAAGGTCAGACACAAGACAAAAATATCCAGTCTTACAACTATAAGTTAACACTGTTAGTCCTAACCATAACAATTAAGAAATTAAATGATATCAAAGGGATATAATAGAGAAAAAGTCAAACTATTGAAATTTCTAGATAATGCATACCATTTACAATTTCATTAAAAAGAATCAAGTACTTAGAGTAAACTTGACCAAGGAGGTAATGAAATTATACATAAGGATTGTGAGTCACTATTAAAATATATACATATAAGAAAATATACCAGATTATAAAAAAAAATATATATATATATACCAGATTATATTTTTGGATCTGAAAAATTGACGTTATTGATGAAGATTATATAAGTGCCATTTATAACAACGGCAAAAAATTAAGTGCCTGGGAATAAACTTAACAAAGATTTTTATATCAAGAACTGTAACTATTAAAAGAAATATAAAACACAAGACATAGAAAAATATATTCTGTTTATGGTTAGAAGAACTAAACCATTAAAATGGCTATTTCACTTAAACAAAGTACAGATTCAACGAAGTCTATATAAAATTCCCTATGGCATTCCTCACAAAAATAGAACAAGGGTTAATGAAATTCATACAGAACACAGAAGATCCCTATAGCCAAAACAATACTGAGACAAAGAAGAATGGAGGTTGGCTGGAGAGATAGTACAGTAAGTAGGGTACTTGGCTTGCACATAGCCAACCTGGGTTCCATCCCTGACATTCCATATGGTCTCCCAAACATCACCAGGAGTAATTCCTGAGCGCAGAGCCAGCAGTAACCTCAGAGTATCACCATGTGTGACCCAAAAGCTAAAAAACAGATGTCTAATAATGGAAGCATCATGATCCTTAACTTCAGACTAAAACTCAAAGCTATGGTAATGAAGACAATATGACTGGAATAAAAATAGACACCAGATCAAGTGAATAAAATTGAGAGATTCGGGCTGGAGTGATAGCACAGCAGGTAGGGCGTTTGCCTTGCACTCGGCCAAACTGAGTTTGATTCCCAGCATCCCATATGGTCCCCTAAGCACCGCCAGGGGCGATTCCTGAGTGCAAGGCCAGGAGTAACCCTTGTGCACTTCCAGGTGTGACCCAAAAAGCAAAAAAGATAATAATAATAAAATAAAATTGAGAGATTCGAGTGAAATCCTCACCTATATAGGCAGCTTATTTATAATTTTTCAAATGCTTAAATCATAACATGGAAAAAGAAAAGTCTCTCCAATAAGTGATGATGGGGAAACCAGATAGCCACATCAAAGCTTCAAAACTGGATCACTATCTTACAACCTACACAAAGAAGTTATCTAAAGATTCGGGTTTAAATGTGAAAACATAAGTATGCTAAAGAAAATGTCAACAAAATACTCAATGATGTTGACTTTAGTGGTGTCTTAGGGGATTCTACCCAAAAGGCAAGGGAAACAGAAGAATAAACAAATGAGATCATGTCAAACTGAATGATTTCTGTAAAGTGAAAGAAACCATCATTTATTAAAACAAAAAGACATTCTGCTAAATGGGAAAATTTTATGAAGTGATATTTTAAAGAGTTTGTAAATATTGAGATCCTTATCAAATTCCCACTCTGTTTTAGCATCCATTTATGATTCTTGTCTAATCGTTAAAAAGTTGCAAAATGGTAATTTTTAACATCCCTCTTACATTAATTAGTTGGTATCCTACTCCCTTACTTGTTTGTTTATTCATTATAAGTGTAGATTTATGTTTTTCTAGTATAATAAATTAAAACTTATTATCTCATTATTTTTATACATAATTTTCAAATTATCATGAATCTGACCCCAAAGCTTTTTTATCTGTCCTTCTAATATTTTTAGCTGCAACACTACTTTTTTATTTTACTTTGTATATTGTGATGTTTCCAAACAATGCTCTTGAAATTTTGATACTCATTATTTTGCAGTAACATTTTTCTCCAGTTATCTTTCAGTCAGGATTTAATTAGATGACAGATAAGACAGAGAATCAGTCACTAAAATGTCTTTATTGCTGTTACCATACTGGACACCATGATATCCCTTCATTCTGTGGATATGGCCCTACAACGGAGGTTTGACATCCAGTGTCCTTTTGTCTGAAAATCTTCCCCCATAACCTGCACTGGTCACTCCTTGGTCTCCCCCATGCCATAGCTCAGGGAGCTATTTATTTTTACCTTTATTATAGTAGAATAATGATTTTCAAACTTTAAAATCATTGTTTGAACATATATTGACCATATATGGTCGCCCTTTCATTTTCAAAGCTTCCCTATATTGCAAAATCTAAAAGACAATAGGTTTAACTCATGAACAAATGTATTAAGTCAGAAGCATTCTCTTACCCTTAACTAGTTTGTTTTATCATATAAATTGGTGTGTAATCGCCAGGGGCTAGGAAAAGCCCCTTTGCCCTCTCTCTGCAGCCTGCATTTGGTGGGTCTCAGGCTTCTCCCCAACCCGGGCACCTGTTCCAGTCTCACTGAACTCCCCATTCTAGTCTCACGCCGCCCCTCATTTTGTCTCCTCCTATTTCTCCAACTCATCAATCCATGCCCCATCTTGTAGTCACGTCTCTCTCTCTCCACGGGCCTGCTCCTGAATTCTTCCCCTACATTCTTCTCCCTCTGCCCCCTTGCTAGTCTCTCTGTGCTCCATCTTGCTGCCCTGGTGTTTCTCTAGTCTCTTCCCAATCCATCTCTCCACCAGTGGGGGTAGCCACCACACTCCCAGGTTGGGTAGCACAATCAACATATCAAAGGCCCTTCCAGATCACCCATCAGGCTCAAGGGCAAAAATATCACTTATGGGTGTTTCTCCTTTCCTTAGTCCAATAACTTAATAAACATCATAAATAACATCTTAATTATACTTCTTAATATTAGTTATTTTGTATGGACACAGTAAGAGATACATTGAGCTTCTAGGGTGGCTCTCCTGGGGACATCTCGCTATAGATCTCAGACTACAGTGCTCAGGACAGATTAATCTTTCCTAAACCTAGCAGGGCCCAAATCTAGTAATTACTTTTTTGATTATGACAGAATTTGTCCATGACCACACTCTTAACTTATAGTTAAGTATTATGGCACTTTGGCCATGCCCATTTTAATGCCAGGGTAGCTCATAGCTTGCCCTGTGTCCATCAAGTCCCTCATCAGGACACTGTTTTGGGGGTGCTAGGAAGTAAGGGCAACTAAGGATTAATTCTAGAGAACAGATGCCCAGGGTAAATATCATTCAGAATCAACTAACTCCCAAGTTACAAAGGCATGAACTGTCTTCTTGTGTCCATACAAAAAGGACATTGTTCTAAATTAACAAAGGACTAAATTATGCAAAGGACTTAAGGAGAAGAGAAAAGCAAGATTTACAAGCCACAGAGCATAAAGAAAGCGGTTACAAACAACACTGAGGGATGGGAGCACTGTGATGGGAGTAACTCAATAAACCTAAGCTCCCTGTGGCAAGGTGGAAATAAAGGAAAAACCAATGTTATCCTACAAATTGGCATATTTTTAAAGTTTTTATATCCACAAGTCATTGGAAGTGATCTAAACAAAGTAGATGAGGGGCTGGAGTGATAGCACAGCGGGTACAGCATTTGCCTTGCACACGGCCGACCCAGGTTCGATTTCCAGCATCCCATATGGTCCCCCAGCACTGACAGGAGTAATTCCTGAGTGCAGAGCTAGGAGTAACCCCTGTACACTGCTGGATGTGACCCAAAAAGAAAAAAAAAGTAGATGATACCCTACTATTTCTGATTTCTTTATGTAATATCTTATACCATTTACTTCCTTGTTACACACAATACACCTTTCACCTGTTACAAATTAGTTTAAATATTAAGTCCACTTTCTTCAAAATAAAGAATAATATGAATTATTTTACTTTTGCTATAGAACACTCTGTAAAAGAAAATCTATTTAACTTCACTATTTGTTTTTCCCAAATAAGTCTTCAAAAAAAATTTTAAACTAATAAGAGAATAATGTGTAATAATCAATACCAAATAGCCAAAATTACTTTATTTTACAAGTAATCAAATGCTGTGTTCACTTTCAGCAAATAAAAAAACTCACTTTGTCATGAGCATACTAGATCAATAAATAATTCAATCTGATTGCATTTCAAAGATTATAGTTAATGGTATACTTGTTAAAATACACAGTAAATTCCTGGGTAGTTTACATATTTTAACTTGCCTAAGGTAAACACAGAAAATCATTACAGTATTTCTAAAATTTTGTAGATAATCTTAAGTTTCTCAAACTATTTGGTTTTTTTTCTTTCTAAAACTACAAACATATTTCACAAGTATATATTTCTATCTGTTGTATTGAGGACACAGAGCATAGCCAAATTTTCCTCTAGTCTTCAGTTTTTCTCTAAATTCATAACAAATCTCGGAACCGAGCAACTTGCTGCAGAGATGGCTCTGGACTTTGCAATAGGACATTTTCACAGGGCCACTCCAGTTGGAGGCAGGTACCATCCCTCCACCTTCCCTCTAGGAATCCCAGCAGCCACCATCTTCTAGGACTCAGTGAAAAGTTCCAGGTATAGATGGCGGTGGCGGGAAATGCCAGGCCTCGTGGGACAGGACAGGAGTTGGTCCTTCTCCTTTTCCCCCACACACATCCTGATGGGACTCTGAGAAGACATCCACACACGGCCATCATCTTCTTAAAGCTCCTTCACAGCCATGATCCATAGACATACAAACAAATCTCGGAACCAAGCAACTTGCTGCAGCAATCTCTCCAGACCCTAATTAGCAAAATTTTAGAATTCCTAGAACACTCGGCCGAGAGTGACAAGCAATACAAAACACATTGTCTTAGTACTGCATTTTCAGCAGGTACGAGTGATGGTGGGACTGGGCTCAAATATAAAAGGTAATCAAAGTAGAGAAAGAGAGTATTGTGCAAATTGTCTGCCACACAGGCAGGGGTAAGTGTGGAATCAGGGGGGGCAGGGGGATACTGGGGACTTCGGTGATGGAAAACATACACTGGTGAAGGGATGGGTGTTTGATTATTGTATGATCAAAGCTCAAACATGAAAGCTCTGCTACTGTACCTCACGGTGAATCAATAAAAAGGGGGAAATAAATAAATAAATAAATTACATAACGAATCATTTGGGTTTTCAGGATACTTCTGCATGGTAAAGTTAAAGCACTTATCTATATAATAAAGGTGAAAATGTTTATCAGCAGCAAAATGATAATGCACCTCATTGTATAAGAGAACAAATTATCAACACTGGACTTATTCTCAGGGATCTGTGACAGACATTGAACTATATTCTTTAAAAACAATCTTTTCACTTCCTAGAGAGTTCATGATTGGTTTCCTAATGTTATACTCTAAAGATTTAACTCTCTTTTTAAGTACTGCAAATCTAGCAGATTTTAGATGAGAAAAAAATATTGCTATACATTTTTAAATATGTGTGTGTATTTTCTTTTTTTTTTTTTTTTTTTTTTTTTTTTTTTTTTTTGCTTTTTGGGTCTCACCCAGCGATGCACAGGGGTTACTCCTGGCTTTGCACTCAGGAGTTACTCCTGGCGGTGCTCAGGGGACCATATGGGATGCTGGGGATCGAACCCGGGTCGGCCGCGTGCAAGGCAAACGCCCTACCTGCTGTGCTATCGCTCCAGCCCCTGTGTGTGTATTTTCTTTAAGTATTTTAGAATGAGTTAGTTTGGGTGTTTTTGGTTGTTGCTTTTTTTGTGTTTGTTTTTTGCTATTTGGGTCACACCCAGCAATCTACAGGGATTACTCCTGGCTCTACACTCAGGAATTACTCCTGGAAGTGCTCGGGAAACCATATAGGATGCTGGGAATCGAGCCCGGGTCAGCCAAGGCAAATGCCCTCCTCAATGTGCTATCGCTCTAGTCCCCAAATGAGTTAGTTTTAAATTCTACAACTTATTTGAGATCTATAGTGGAAAGAGAAATGAGTGTTTATCTAAGCTTTTAGTTCTTGTGACATTTCATTGACAACTGTATCATGATAAAATCATTAAAGGAATAAATTTCAGGGGTCAGAGAACTACAATACAAGGTAAGGAACTTGCCTTGCACAAGGTTACCTCAGATACAATCTCTGGCACCTAAGGTCCCCTGAGCACTATAACAATAACCCTGGTACAGAAGAAAAAGAAACAGAAGGAAGAGGAGGTGGAAGAAGAGAAGGAAGAGAAGAAGGAGGGAAAGGAGGAGGTGGAGGAAGAGGAAGAGGAGAAGGATGAGGAGGAGGAGAAAGAAAAGGAAGAGGTGGTAACAAATGTTTTAAGTGAAGAAAAAATATCTTGCTGGTTTTAAGTGAAATTTGTGATCTGTTCTTTAAAATATTTCACTCTGAGGAAAGAGAGATAATACAGTGGGTAGGGTGTTTGCCTTGTACACGGTGGACTCAGGTTCAATCCCTGAGTGCCATATAGTCCCACACACAGAGTGATTCCTGCAGGGCCAGGACAAACTAATCCCTGAGCATCACTGGGTGTGACCCAAAAAAAACCAAAAATAAAATTAAATATTCCACTTTAACTTAGTAATCATTTTAAATTATGTCACTTATCTCATTAATACAAAAGAACTCTATTCATTGTATATGATAAATTATAATTAAACCAACGTAGTACTAGTTAGTTACATATGGCAATTAAGTAAATGTAATATATCTAAATTGGGACATGTCATTAACTTTAAGACAAGATGCATTATTGTCACTTATTTCTTTTTACTTTATTAATGTGGCTATTACAAAATTTTAAAATTCATATATGACCAACATATTATTTCTGTTGCACAGGATTTGTATACAGTTGGAAAAATCCATGATTATAAGGCCAGTAGGATGATGTGTCAAAAATATCCTGCTATCACTATTTTCAAAGTTTTATGGTTACTAGTGGCACTAAACATCATAAAAAGAATACTGAGCTTGTGTGATTCAGTTTATAATAAAATGATAAATCTTGCAAAAAATGATTGTATAGTGTTTAATTAGGCAACTTGGTAATCATCTGCTATAATCGCTGCATGAATATTTGCGAGTCTTTTATTTATTATTGTTTTTATTTATTGAGGTTAAAGTGTTTTAAAATACTGTATATGTTTAAGAAGGCAATTTTTGCATTGTTTCTATGTTACCACTCCATGTCCATCAACGAAGAACTACCATAGTTGACTGGACCTGCCTCCATCCATCCTTCCACCCCTCATATCTCTTCTTTACTATTTTAACATAGCCAAAGTTTATGCATATTTTTACAATTTTATTGATAAAGAAACCATACTTAATATTCTTATAAATCCCTTACTATCTACTAAAATCCTAGTTAGATATAATGAACAATTTAAATTCAGAAACTGTTTGGGTCAGAGGGGTAGGCACTTACCTTGCATGCAACTGACCGGGTTCGATGGTGTCAATGCCTGACACCATTCATAGTCTCCCCAAGCATCATCTGACTCAAGCCCTGAGCACAGAGTCAGGATTAATCCCTAAGTACAACCAAAATCTAAATAATAAAAAATAATAAATTCAGAATATCAAAGTGCAATTATTACCTTGCAATTAGAAGGCAGTTCTCCCAATGGTGATCCTGTGTGTCTCCATACTAGAAATAATGTATTCCTCCATGTTACAGGATATGTTGCTTCCTGGTAAAGATAAAAAAAAGGATTGGATGGGTTTAGTAGCAGCCCCATAAAGGACACAAAAACACACAACAGAAATGCCATCTGGACTTCTATGTTCATTGAAACACTATTCACAATTGCCAGAAGCTGGAATTAACCCAAGTGCCCGAGAACAATGACTGGTAAAGAAACTATGGTTTCTACACAATGGAATAGTATGCAGCTGTTAGGCAAAATGAAGTCATGAAATCTGCTTATAAATGGATGTAAGTGGAGAGTATTATGGTGAGTGAAATGAGTCAGGAGAGGGACAGACATAAAATGACTGCACTCGTTTGTGGGATAAAAACATAATATGAAACTAATACCCAAGGAGAGGAGAAACACAGTCCAGGAGGATTGGTTCATGGTTTGAAGCCTGCCTAGGTCCTGGGGGAGAGGGCAGTTGGGATAGAAAAGGAATATGGCAATGATAGTTAGAGATGAACATTCTGGATAAGAACTGCGTGCTGAAAGTAGGAAAAGGAACAAACACAATAACCTCTCAGTATCTGTATTGCAAAACATAATTCCCAAAAGGAGAGAGAGGGGGGTGGTGAGAGAGAAGAGTGAGAGAGAATAGAAAAGTGCCTGCCATAGAGGTAGACTGGGGCTGGGAGGGGAGGGGAAGGAAACTGGAGATACTGATGGTGAGTAATGCAGGTGGAGAGATGGGTGTTGGAACATTGTATAACCAAAAACCAATCATGAAGAGCTTTGTAACTGTATATCCCACAATGATTCAATTACCAAAAAATGGTGGGGGGAGGGGGATACACATACACACACAATCCCATTGTGTGCATGCCATCTACTTGGTCCACTTCCTATGTTTCAAGATTAGGTGAGTCTATATAAACTTGATGATGAACTACTTTGCCTTGAGCAATAAACTATCTAAATCTTTCTGGGTTCATCATTTCCTGGCAGCAGGGATCTATTGAAGTATAGTGCTGCAACTATTTAATGATTCTCTGTCTTCTCAATTTTGATACAAGCATCATCTATTTCATTGCCCAGTGAAACCTGATCATCAGTCTTGACATCTAGTCCCTCATTCACCAGTATCACCAAGATCTCCAGTCACCAAACATTTATTCAAATTTCTAATCATCTGCCAAAACCTCTAATTTGTAATTCATTCCTAATCCCTTTACCCTAGTTTAGCTTTCTACACTCTCTCACCTAGAACCCTAAACTGTGTATCAGCCACCAGTGTGGTCTAAATTCACCCAATCATCAGAGTACAAACAAAATGATCAATTTCTGTCATGTATTTGTCCTCATGATTAAGTCAAAATTACTTAGAATGAAAGATATTCATGGAATTTTACATAGAGCATTTCTTGAAATTCCACCGGTGATTGTCTAATTTGCAGCATGGACAGTGGGTAAAGGGATGGCTAAGTAGGAGAACTGAGGGTTTAGTCTACTTCTAACATTAAAGAGCAAAGGAAAAATTGGTGTGGTAGATTTTAGTGGATTTTTCTACATTCTTCTCTTGCTCATTCAAGAATATCTGAGCCCAACAGAAGGCAACATCTCCTTCTGTTAGAGCTGGTAACAAAAAATGGGACCTAATATCATCAACAAGAGCCATCATTTTTTTATTCATTTCCAGACACATTCATACTGATGAAGAGAATGTTCAAACTGTATGCAAATATTGCCTTCTTGTGACTTGTGGATGAATGATTGATGTCTTATCTATGCTTTTGATTCATGATAGCCAATAAAAGAATCTCTTTTCTTTTAAAATGCCTTATGTTAAACATGGTTAATTTAGATAAATCATATTTATGGGCTAGAAATAAATCAGATGAGTTTCAACATGACTTCATGTCAGAATTAGCTCCTCTTTTCCATGACTTTACTTAGATTTTATCTCTCCTAGGAAGTATCTGACTCCCAAGGCAGGTTTAGATATCTGTTATTTGTGTTCACTCATGCTTACTAATGTTTTATAATTTAATATGTAGTATTAAATTATCTATATATTTTTATCTTCCCAACTAGATTACAGCTTCCTTAAAGACAATACATCTAACTCATTATTGTTAACTCAATGCCAGTAACATCATGCCTAATACATAGTAACTACCTAGTAAGTAAATTTTACCAAAATAAAATTTTAAATCATATTTTAAAGACTAAGAAGTCAGAAAGAAAATTTTAACCTTAAAAATAATAAATATTTTGATTTTAGATCTTTATTTCCTTCCAGACACACACATATATACACACACACATACATGCACAAACACACAAACATGTTATACCATTGTCCTTAATTTCAGCATCCTTCACACTGCTGGGTTTGGACTTTCAGAGCTACCAAACTCTATGAGTAAAGAAAAACTGAAATTTTCCCCCAAAGACTTCCTCATATAAGGCATAGTTTAAGGTATTTTCTACATAAATCAAGAATATTTTCCAGTCTATAAATAATTTCTTCATCTACTTTTATAGATTAAAGATACTCATTTTTTCCTTATTATCCTCTTAAAAGAAGTAAAGTAATTTCTGGCCTCTGTTTTGAATTTTTGGAAGTCTTAGAATAATGTTAGGCTTTCTTACAAGACCTTCCTAGAGCAATTAAAAGGCTACTCAAGGGACCAGAGCCATAGTACAGCAGGTAGGGCCCTTGCCTTGCATGAAGCAAGTCCGGTTTCAATCTCTGGCATCGCCTCTAGTAGCTTCAGCACTACCAGGGGTAAATCTTGAGTGCAGAACCAAGAATAAACCCTAAGCATCATCTGGTATGTGGTCTCAGACCCCACAAAAAAAAACATTGAAGGCAACTTTTGAGGTGCACTATGGCAGGTTTCAAAAGTGCCTGTGACCCTAGTTGTGTCAACAGCTAAAGGAAAGAGGTGATCTGGAAACCACTTGCTGGTTAACAGAAATCTAATTTTTTTTGAGTTTTCTTTTGCTACTATTTGATCCAGCAACTAAACCCTGATTTCCAGCAAGATCACTCCAGTCCAACTTTACATTTTTAGGACCTAATTTTTTGAGAGCAATTTCCCAAAATGGGCAGTACTGTCCCCTGGGGGCATTGATACAATCTGGGGGTGGGTAGTAGTAGTAGCCTCTGGTGCAATTGTATGGGCAGAAAGGGACATTTTCTGTTTCTTCAATTAAAGAAGGCAGATATCCAGGGGAGTACTAAGTGATTTGATTTTACCTGAAAAGGGAGCAGTAGAGCAAATAAGTTGGGGAACCTCTGTTCAAGGTATAGACAGCAAAGCTCTTTAACCTACAGAGCATTTTCCTTCATAGAAAGAGAAGCATGAACCTACCACTTGAGATTAGTGGGTTCCCTAATGGCTTCATAATTGCTTTTTAAACTTGTTAACTCATTATTATTTAGATTGTAGGTAATTTGAAATTTTCTGAGTCTTAGCTTCCTTTTGGGCTGGAGCGATAGCACAGTGGTTGGTCATTGACCTTTCATTGACCAGAGTTCGATTCCTCCGCCCCTCTCGGAGAGCCAGACAAGCTACCGAGAGCATCGAACCCGAGCGGCAGAGCCGGGCAAGCTACCTGTGTGTATTGGATATGCCAAAAAACAGTAACAATAAGTCTCTCAATGAGAGACATTACTGGTACCCTCTCGAACAAATCGATGAGCAATGGGATGAGAGTGACAGCTTCCTTTTTGCCATGAGGATAAATTAAATAAGAGTTAAATGTACCAATAATATTAGACATTACATTGCTGATGATCAACAAAAGGAAACCTTTATTTTCATTAAGTGTCTTAGAACATGGACCCAGGGAGATAGATAGCACAGGGGATTAAGGTGCTTGTCTCATCAATGTATCACTGTATCACTGTCATCTCATTGTTCGTCGATTTACTCGAGCAGGCACCAGTAACATCTCCATTTGTCCCAGCCCTGAGATTTTAGCAGTCTCTCCTTATTCATTTATCCCAACAATTGGAGGCTCATTTCAGGGTCAGGGGAATGAGACTTGTTATTGTTACTGTATTTGGCATATTGAATACGCCACTGGGAGCTTGCCAGGCTCTTCTGTGCAGGTGGAATACTCTCGGTAGCTTGCTGGGCTCTCCGAAATATATATATTTCCCTTTATGATGATGTGTTGCATCCGTATGTCCAGGAATATGTTCACTCATGTGTGAGGCTCGGCCCAAGAGTGTGGAAAGTGGCCTGGAGCATGGCAGCAGTGGGGTAGTGGAGGTTGGCTGCAGGGGCTGGGTCCCTTGGGGCAGGGAAAGCTCTCACCTGCCCCCCTCTGGGGCACCGCTGGTGCAGAGTCCGGTGGCACAGTTATGGGGGCCTCATGGTTATGGGAGGTTTGTATCATACCCTGATTTAATCCCTCACAACACATATGGTCTCTAGAGAGCACGGGAGCGACCCCTGGACACTGAGATAAGAGTAAGCCTTGAGGGGCCGGAGCGATAGTACAGCAGGTAGGGCGTTTGCCTTGCACGCGGCCGACCTGGGTTCGATCCCCGGCATCCCATATGGTCCCCCAAGCACCGCCAGGAGTAATTCCTGAGTGCAGAGCCAGGAGTAACCCCTGAGCATCGCTGGGTGTGACCCAAAAAGCAAAAAAAAAAAAAAGAGTAAGCCTTGAGTAACACTGGGTCTGGTCCAAAAATAAACAAAAAGTTCTTTATAACGTGGGTTATTAGACTACAATCTGAAGATCAATAAAGACAACAAATCCTAAAATATTAGCTAACTAACTTTCTTTCAGAAAATGTTTGTTGACCCCTGCTTTTCATTATAATTTCCAAATTAGTAATATATCCTTGCAAACATCTGAAAATCAAATAATCTTTCTATTCCAGGTATCTGAAATCATCTGACTTAATAAACCAAACTTGTTTTAGACAGTATGAAAAGAATGAGGAATAATATAATGTCCTTTAGTATACTCATACCTTTGTCATTGCTTTTGTACTCAGAGTCCCAAAATAATGGCTCATCTCAAGGCTCTTTCTTTTCATCTGTTCTCAAATAGTGACAGAATTTTGCTAATAGGAATAACCAATAAAGATGGCTATTCAAAATCCAACTCTTTTTAACAACTTGATTGTTTATATTACTTGCATCGCTATATTCTGTCTTAATGTTTTTAATGAGTGAAAGGCAGGACTATTAGAGAAATAGAGCCATCAGAAAGAATGTATATTTGTATGTTGGTGCTTGAACATGCATAGATGGTATTTGTAAAGAGATTAGCTCACATAATTATAAGCTCAAGATCTACTGTTAGCAAGCACAGGCCTACGAAAGCCAAAGGTATAGTTCTATCCAAGTACAGGCACAGTTCAAGTCCAAGTACCAAGGTCTGAGAAACAGAAAATCAATAGCTACCAGTGATAGTCTAATGCCAGTGCCTGTTGAATCTGAAAGTTCCTCAGACTTGACTCAAGAAAATATTCCAAAGTGGAAAAGACCTAAGTAACAGTTTAGTCAGACAGAAGTTCCTTCTTACTCATCCTTGCTATTCTAGTCATATTTTCCACTGATTTGAGGAGACTCGCCAACACTAGAGAAGACAATCTACTTTAATCAGTTTACAGACTCAAATGTCTGTCTCACCAAGAAAAACCCTAACAGACATACCCAGAATAATATTTTATTAAACATCAGAGTGCCTAGAAAGATTGATGTATAAAATTAGCCAACACATTAGACAGGAGTTAAGAACCAAACAGTTCTATCAGGGAGAAGATACAGGATTATCATAGTCACAAGTACCACCCTTAAATGATTTTTTATTGCTCCTACAGAAACTAATACCAAAACTATGTGCTTTTAGAATGTTTTTGAGGTATGTAAGAAAGCGATACTAGATAATAGAAACCTAGTAGTTAGTGCTTCCTGAAGCTACATTCCTAAAATATAAACACATATTTATGACAGAGGATATAATTTATGCATAGGCTCTTGAAAACAAAACGGACAATGCTTAATTGCCTACTTTTATGAAAGACATCATAGTTAGATATACTGAGATCTCACTGAATGTAGTCACAGCTAACATCTCCAAGATGGTGTGTAAAAAGATTCCCCCACTTTGCTTCATGAAGAAACAACTGGCAATTAACTAGAAAGAGATGGTGCAGAAAGTCCTGCAGCTCAGGGTGTGACTGAAGCTCCATATAGCTCAGAGACCAACACAGACAGCGCTAAATACATGGAGAAGACACACACTTCATTAAAAAGAAGATGATTGAAGAGAAATATCTGGAAGTTCAAGGCAGAAACACAGGAGAGCTGGTCCAGCCACAGACCCTGAGAAGCAGTAGAAGTTCATGTCCTCAAGCCAAATGAAGGCTATACTAAGAAGCTGGGGATTTCCATATGGGCCCCACACCCACCCCACATCGCCCATAGCAACTGCAATCTTAGGAAATGCACTAATAGCAACCTGCCAATGCTCATATGGGGTGCCATAAAGAGCGGTATCACAAACACAAACCACTAGCCCCCTAGCACATTGGCGACAGTGACTAGATCCTTTTTTTCTTGTCCATCCTGCTGATACAGCAACTACAAATAAGCATTTATAGAAGCTAGTTTAGACCAAAATTAGATCAAATAATTCTAGATATTAGAAAGTAAAAATGGGTTCAACTAAGTTACTACCAAATTAAGCAGATATTTTTTTTAAAATAGTGAGATATCATTTCATACCAATACAGTGGCACACATCACAAAGAACAAAAACAATCAATGTTGGTGTGGATGCAGGAAAAAGGAGACCCTTACTCACTGCAGGTGGGAATGTTGGGTGGTTCAGCCATTTTGGACACCAATATGGACACTTCTCAAAAAACTAGGGTTTGACTTGGCAATCACTTCTTGGCATCGGCCCAAGGACCCAAAAACTCTATTCAGAAAAGACTTTTGCATTTCAATGTTTGTTGCAGCACTATTCACAATAGCCCCAAACTGGAAACAACTTATGTCAGAGAACAGAAGACTGGATAAGGAAACGATGGTACATATATAAAATGAAATACTACTCAGCTATAAGAAAAGATGAAATCATGCCATTTTTCTGCAACATAGATAGATTTGCAGAGTATCATGCTGAGTGTAGTTAAAAAGAATAGGGCAGGCACAGAATGATGTTTTTCATGTGCAGAATATATAAAGAAACATAGTTGGGGAATAACAAATGCCCAAAGACAATATAAAATAAGAGAACTGGTCTTCGGTAGGAAGCTATGATGGGGGCATAACAGTGGGGAAGATACAGTGGGGCAGGGACAATGAGATAATGGTGGGGGGAAGCTGACACTCTGGTGGATGGTGTGGTGCTGGATTGATTCATGCAATAAGTCCTAGCTAAAGCAATCAGGCAAGAAAAAGAAATCAACAACAAACACCTTAGTAAATTCTTAGACAAGGACTTAACAATCCCATGATGAGATATAATAATTTTCAAATAAAATTGGCTTTTTATACTTATTGATTTCAATATTTGAGCTCTGTTATCTAATCAATTTTAACTTTTTTTTTTGCTTTTTGGGTCACACCCAGCAATGCCCAGGGGTTACTTCTGGCTCATGCACTCAGGAATTACTCCTGGCGGTGCTTGGGGGACCATATGGGATGCTGGGAATTGAATCCAGGTCAGCTGCGTGCATGGCAAACACCCTACCCACTGTGCTATTGCTCCAGTCCCTCAATTTCAACTTTAGAATTGTATAAACAGCTGTGACTTTTGTCTACACTAAAATAAATTTGACTATCTCACGGTGACTCAATAAAATTTTAAAAATTAAAAATTAAAAAAATTAATTAATAAATTTGAAAATTTTTAAAAAGTGGGAAGGAAGAAGTCAAATTATCACTATTTCAGATGACATGGTAATATTTATAGAAGATGCGAGAGTCCACAAAAAATGCTTCTACAGAAATTTTCCCAGAGAAGAAATCCCAATGGCTGAGAGGCAAATGAGAAAATGTTCAACATCACCAATCATCAGGGAGATGCAGATCAAAACAACAATGAGATATCATCTCACACCACAGAGACTGGCCCACATCCCAAAAAACAAAAACAACTGGTGTTGGCGTGGATATGGGGAGAAAGGGACTCTTCTTCACTGCTGGTGGGAATGCCAACTGGTTCAGCCCTTTTGGAAAACAATATGGACGATTCTCAAAAGATTAGAAATTGAGCTTCCATTTGACCCAGCAATACTACTCCTGGGAATATATCCTGAAGAGGCAAAAAGGTATAGTAGAGATGGCATCTGCATTTCTATGTCCATTGCAGCACTGTTTACAATAGCCAGAATCTGGAAAAAACCAGAGTGCCCCAAAACAGATGACTGGTTAAAGAAACTCTAGTACATATACACAATGGAATACTATGTAGCTGTCAGAAAACATGAAGTCATGAAATTTGCATATAAATGGATCAACATGGAACGTATCATGTTGAGTGAAATGAGTCAGAAAGAAAGAGACAGACATAGAAAGATTGCACTCATATGTGGAATATAATATAACTGAGAAGTACAAGTTTGCAGTGATGCAATTTCTGGCAGATATTTCTCTGGACTTAGTTACTAAAATACTAAAATACAGAAACCCAAAACCATGAGGCCACTAGTGTGGTCACTCGACCTCATATCTCTTCATTCTCAGCAATGGAAAACAAATTATCAAATGCTTCCTTTTCAGCAGGTCCGACTTTAGGGGGGAGAAACTCCAAACAATAATAGTAAGTTTTGTTGAAATACTGAATGTAATCAAAGTGAAAGTAAAGTGAAATTTATCAGTTACACAGGCGGTGTGGGGGGCTAGCGGTGTAGGGGGCTAGAGGTGTGGGGGGGCGGGTGGAGCTATACTGTGATTCTTGGTGGTGGAATATGTGCACTGGTGAAGGAATGGGTGTTCAAGCATTGTATAACTGAGACTTAAACCTGAAAACTTTGTAACTTTCCACATGGTGACTCAATTAAAAAAAAAATCCTTCTAGAAACAATAAACCAATACAGCAAAGTGGACAGCAACAAAGTCAACATATAAAAATCAGTCACGTTATTATACGCAAATGAATCAGAGGCAACAAAGACCAAAGAGGCTATCGCATTCAAAAGTGTCCAAAAACATCAGTATCTAGGAATCAGCAACAGACATGGGAGATTTTTACCACGAAAACTTTAAGTCACTCAAGAAAGAGGAATTATTAGGAAATGTAAAAAAAAAAATATTTTAGGCTCATGGGTTGGAAGAACCACTATTGTCAAAATGACCATCCTACCAAAATAACTATATAGATTTAACACAATCCCCATGAAAATTCAGGTGACATTTTTCAAGGATTTAGAACAGTCAATAATAAAGTTTGATGGAATCAGAAGAGACCCCAAATAGCTAGAGCCAAACTGAAAAATTTTTAAAAAAACTGGGAAGTATCACATTAACTAACTTAAAACTATACACTAAAGCTATAGCAATCAAAATAGTATGGTTATTAGACTAAGGTAGGCTTTGTTACCGATGGATGAGAATCAAACACCCAAGGACAAAATCCTATATCTATGGACAGCTAATTTTCAACACAGGGGTTGAGAACATGAAATGAAGTAAAGACTGCCTCTTTAGTAAATGGTGCTGGGAAAACTGGATAACCGCACGTAAAAAATTAAAGTTAGATCCATATATCAAACATTACACAAAAATAAATTCAAAGTGGATCAAAGACCCTGAGATCAGACAAGAATCTATAAAGTACATTAAGGAAAATACAGGCAGAATGCTCCAAGAATTGAACCTCAAAGGAATTTTCAATGATATAATGATACTGTCAAAGACCACTGAATAAAATATGAACAAATAGGACTACATCAAATTAAAGAGTTTCTGCCTGGCAAAATAAACACAGGCTGAAAACTAAATGGCAGATAACTGGATAGGAGAAAAAATTTACATTCAACACATCCGATAAAGGGTTGATATCCAGGATGTATAATGTATTCACAAAAATCAACCTCAAAAAGAAACTCAAAACTCTATTAAAAATGGGGAAAGGACCCACCGCAGAGAATGGCACACATCCAAAAGAACAAAAGCAACCACTGTTGGAGAGGATGTGGGGAGAAAGGGACCCTTCTATACTGCTGGTGGGAATGCTGACTGGTTCAGCCCTTCTGGAAAACCATATGGACACTTTCTCAAAAAATTAGAAATTGAGCTCCCATTTGACCCAGAAACACACTACTGGGAATATACCCTAGAGAAGCAAAAAAGTATAGTCGAAATGACATCTGCACTTATATGTTCAGAGAAGCACTGTTTACAATAGCCAGAATCTGGGAAAAAAATGAGTGCCCGAGAACAGATGACTGGTTAAAGAAACTCTGGTACATCTATACAATGGAATACTATGCAGCTGTTAGAAAAAAATGAAGTCATGAATTTTGCATATAAGTGGATCAACGTGGGAAGTATCATGCTAAGTGAAATTAGTCAGAAAGAGAGAGACAGACATAGAAAGTTTGCACTCATCTGTGGAATATAAAATAACAGAGTATGAGACTAATATCCAAGAATAGTAGAAATAAGTACCAGTAGGTTGGCTCCATGGCTTGGAAGCTGGTCTCACATGCTGGGGGGAAAGGCAGCTCAGATAGAGAAGGGAAGACCAAGTAAAATGTGGTTGGAGATCCCACGAGGGAAGGGAGATGCGTGCTGAAAGTAGACTAGAGACTGAACACAATGGCCATTCAATACCCCTATTGCAAGTCACAACACCCAATTGGAGATAGAGAGATCAAAAGGGAATACCCTTCCATAGAGGCAGGGTGGGGTGGGGAGGGACATGGGATTGGGGGGTGGGAGGGATACTGGGTTTATTGGTGGTGGAGAATGGGCACTTGTGGAGGGATGTGTTTGCTAACATTGTATAAGGGAAAAACAAGCTCGAAAATGTGTGAATCTGTATCTGTACCCTCATGGTGATTCACTAATTAAAGAATAAAATAAATTTAAAAAGAAAAACTAATCAGAAAGTGAATATTCAGTGTGAACCACTCCAGAAATTTTCTAAATCATTTTTATGAGTTATGACCTCTATGAGTAGGAAGCAAACTCTTACATCATAACAGGACAGTTACAATCTATACAAACTTTGAATAAGATTTTAATTATAAATAGAAAAAAAAAATGGGGAGAGGAAATGACCAGGAAGACAGATGACCAATAGGTACATGGAAAAAATGCTCATTGCCTATTTTTAGAGAAATCTAAAATAAGATAACAATGCAATATCATCTCACACCAGTGAGAAATAGCACATATCAAAAAATACTAGGAACAATCTGTGTTAGTAGAGATTCAGTTAAAAAGGAACTCTCGGGGCTGGAGTGATAGCACAGCGGGTAGGGCGTTTACCTTGCACGCGGCCGACCCGGGTTCTAATCCCAGCATCCCATATGGTCCCCTGAGCACCGCCAGGGCTAATTCCTGAGTGAAGAGCCAGGAGTAACCCCTGTGCATCGCCGGGTGTGACCCAAAAACCAAAAAAAAAAAAAAAAAGGAACTCTCATCTACTGCTGGTGGAATGTTGTCTAGTTCAGCCCCTGTGGGAAACAGTATGAAAATTTCTCAATAAACTAATAATTGAGCAGCCATGCAACCCAGCATCTCCACTTCTTAGTATTTAAAAATCATGTCAGACTCTATCTCCAGGGCACACAGAGAATTCAAAATTGCTATAATATTCAAGGCTACAATAGCCCCCTGGACTGTTACAGCACACTGGGGTTGGGAGAGCAATGACAGTATCACCCACTTTGGGAAACACTGCTACACAATGGAATAATATTCATTTTTATAAATTAATATGAAATCCCATCATTTTTATTATGGATTAAACTAGAGAATATCATGCTTAGTGAAATTAGGAAAACAGAAAAAGATAACCACTCTTTGATTTTCTTCATATGGAGTAATGTGAAAAACAATAAATGAGTTAAATAGGACAAAAATAAACTTTCAGACTATAAAAACAGAGAGTGGTTACCAGAAAGGAAGGGGGAGGGGACAGATAATCTGGGATAAAGAATACAACTCTGGAGTAAAAAACAGAATTGGATATTTAGTGATAAACTTAATGTGCTTAGTGATAAACTTAATCCAGAGATTTATTATAATGTATGATAATGTATACACATATTAGTGATCAATATATACATATAATACAATGTTACTTTAATAAAAATTAAGTGAAAAATAAATAAAAGAACCTAAAAACATTGGTTTATATTTCTTTTTTTTTTTTTTTTTGCTTTTTGGGTCACACCCAGCGATGCTCAGGGGTTACTCCTGGCTTTGCACTCAGGAATTACTCCTGGCAGTGCTTGGGGGACCATATGGGATGCCGGGGATCGAACCCGGGTCGGCCGCATGCAAGGCAAACGCCCTACCCGCTGTGCTATCGCTCCGGCCCCTGGTTTATATTTCTATTTATTCCCATAGACAACCATACACACACACAATCTTAAGTCTGCATTACCAAGATATTTTATTTTCTCTCAATCAGCACTCTATTTTGTATAATTGTTAAGCTATAGACAATACATTGTAGATCATCTTGATTTTTCTCTTCTCTGGAAAAAGACAGTATGAAGATGTATTTCAACCTAACAAAATACCAATACAAATTAATTATTTTTTATTTTTCCAATGTTCACATTCTAATGTATTTACTAAACCTATTTTTCTTTACCCTTGAATATTTTAAAGGTAACAGTAAGATACTATGAATTTAGAAAGTAGTCTAATATAGAAGTCTTGTGGTAAATTTTACCTGTGTATTTTTTTAAATTCTATTGCAATACTTATAATATCACTACATTAAAAAAAAAGAGCAAATGTTTTTAAGGATTACAATACTTTCTGCTCTATTGCTTTGAATCCAGGAAAAAAAAAAACAAGTTTAAAAATTCTATTTCTAGGGGGCCAGAGTCATAGTAGCAGGTAGGGCGCTTGCCTTGCATGTGGCCAACGTAGATTTGATCCCCAGCACTACGTATGGCCCCCCAGCCCACAGGAGTGATCCCTGCGTGCAAAGCCTGGAGTAAACTCTAAGCACAGCTGAGTGTCCCAAACAAAACCAAAGAAAGAAAGAAAGAAAGAAAAGAAAATTCACTCTTGCCGGGAGTGGTGGTGCGCGCCTGCAGTCCCAGCTAGTCGGGATGCTGACGTCGTTGGAGGATCGCTTGAGCGCAGTTCTGGGCTGTAGTGCGCTGTGCCGATGGGGTGTCCCCACTAAGTTCGGCATGAATGTGCTGACCCTCCGGGAGCGGAGGACCACCAGCTTGTCTAAGGAGGGGTGAACCGGCCCAGCTCAGAAACGGAGCAGGTCAAAACTCCCGTGCTGATCAGAAAAATCACTCTCTTAGAAGAAAAGATTAAAAGTATGTTTGATATTTCTTGTTATAGCAACAAAGAATCCCAAACATCATCACTATCACATGCTCATTTTGAAGTTAACAGATGAAAATAAGAATGAAAGGCATTCCCTTTCACCTCCTATATTAATAACTCTGACACTCAAATATTTCATTTATTTTTATATATTTATGTGTTCCCTCTATAGAATACTTCATTAAGATACAATTAACATTTTAGCTTCACTAAGGTATAATATGCTTAAAATATTTTATGTATATAGTTTAACAAATTTTGGTAAATTACATACCATCATTACAAGGTACTATAAACATATCTATTATTTCTAAATTTTTCTTGCTTTTGCTTTATTTTTATCTGTGGTAAGAATAAATTATATCCTCATAGCATATTTTAAAGTGCCCAAAACTATATTTCAACTACAGGAATATGTTATACATCTATCACCATCTCCAACTTATATCTCATACCTTACTTTTATGTCCTCATATCCAATTTCTTTTTAAAAAATGAATATACCCACTAAACTATTTGCTAAAATCCTCTTTGGCATTACCTTTTTTATTAGGATCACCTGGTGCTTATTAAAGCTAAAATAAATTAAAACTGACAAGCAATCCCCTCAGGGTTACAAATGACTGTGTATATATGCCTCTCCCCACACTTAACAAAATGACACTAGGTTTGGCATTCAACTGAACTTCTGAAGAATAATTTCAAAGATATTAAAAGCAGCCAAATAATAGTAGCTATTAATTTTAGTCAAGTACCTCCCAAAATATTATACCCCAAGAGATCAACTTATTCATTTGAAAATTCTTCCATATGAAATTACAGGTAGACTACCATAACCTGTGTAATTCAAAATGAGTTTTTTAAAAAGTAAATGCAAATCACCATTTTAGGAGAAATTCAACTTTGTCCACTAATTCCAATGCTCAAATAAAACTCAAATCAAGGAGAGAAATATATTTTCACTCAGACAAATTTACAAGCTACCATACTAAGATTTATAAATTACATAATGACCCACTTATAGCTAATTCCTATTACAACCATAAATTTGAGATATAAGAGAAGATCAGAAGTTAATTCTACAAATTAAACACTAAAAGCCTAGAGCATTAATCCCATATCCAAATTTTTAATTTTATCTTCCAAGTTCTCCACACCTACACTTCTCTATCATTGCACAGACAATTCTAGAGTACTATCAAGTCTGATAAGGTTAGTGTAAAATTATGAATAACTAGCAGTATAATTTTCTTCTTTTTGTTTTAATCCCAAGACTGACAGCTGCTATTGAATATAACTTACAACCAAAAAAAGAGGATTTATAAGACAAATGCAGAAAAGTAATAGCAGCAAAACATTCAACTTGTCATTTTTGCTAACGTGGTTTTAACTTAATGAAATGTGACACTGCTATTAGGGTAGTATAATAAACAAATAAATAATGAAAAGATGTCCAACATACAATGAAAATTTTAAAAAATCTCTAATGACAACAGCAAAAATGAAAAATAATGTTTTCTCTATTTTTTCACATGCTCTTTGTGTTAACTTGAGTATATGACCTTGTTATCTATGTAGTATAATGAAAACAAAATTGGTTGCCTGTATTTGTAGACAGTGGTTTTAAAAATAAGAGCAATTATATTTCTCTATAATCGAAAGTAACCATCACACAAAACCCAATTCTCATTTTCTATGTTAAAAGCAACATTAACCGCAGCTAAACAAAAGAAAAATATCTAAACAACTCTCAGAAGTAGCATATACCAATATTACATCTTTCTTAAGATCTCAAATCTTATACTATCTAAAAATAGAAAGCAACTGCTAAAAAAGAAAATTTATTAATGTATACATTTATTTTGTGCTTATATTTTTATAGGTATATCTATATATTCCTAGTAACATATTTATATCTGATATTACTCATATAAATAAAAGTATAGAGTCATTTTAGGGATTAATAGAAAAACAGACATCTGCATGGAACATTTCCCTCATTAGATAATATCATGTTAGCATATTTTTCCTATTTTTGATTTTACCACAAAATAAAATGAACTGATTTTTACCCTTAACTTTCTCTATAATGTATATTGCCAATAATGCAAATACTTTAATTGCACATTAGATGAATCTCATTTTCTTCTGAAAATTGTTACAGAAATTAGTCTCAAAGCAAACTCATAACACAAAAAATCAAGACATTACTATTATACTGACTTACCACTTAGCGCTCATACAAAATATTACTTTAAACTTACTTTAAAATTAATAGCTCTCTTTTCCAAAGTGCTACACAAGATTATATTGATAGTCAGAATATTATTCAGCCTATTCCTAATTTAGAGCCAAACTGAATTAATTAAAAAAGAATCAGTTAATCAAAATAAATACACCAATCAATTGACTTAACAACTAGCCAAATTGTACTAAAAAACAAGTCATGCTTCTCAGAAGTCACATTTGGAGCCATTAGTAATAAAAATTCTACTTTTCTGGAAATAAATTTGGTATTTTTATACATATTACAGAGAGAGAGAAAATTAGTGTTGATTCTCTGCTTAGTATACTTCTAAAGCGTTGGATGATACAGTGGGCAGGGTACTTGTCTTGCATGTTGCCCACCCATGTTCATCTCCAGCAGCTTACTTGGACCCCCGAACACCACAACCAGGAGTAAGTGCTAAGCACTGCCAGGTGTGACCTAAACACTGAAAACATTATCCTATAAATCATTAGAAATCAAATAAAGCTTCATTTATTAATATGTGCATTCAACATTACTTACTTGAACAAGAGAAAAATTCAAACCTCACAAATCTTAGTTTTAAACACACCATAACACCATGTAGTCATTTAAATCACAAAAATAAGTAAAATGTACTGACTATAAATGCTCAACACATATTTAAATATGTATATATATTTATACATATATAGCCAACATATTCACCGTGATTACCTTTAGTCAATGTTATAAGAATATATCAAAAGATACACAGACACACATAAATTTTAGGAAGTGATATTGATATTAAAGATTATTTGAATATTCTAGTTTGAACTATTAGAAAGTTTTGTTAGAAACTATATCATAGAGTATTAGTCATAAAATGTTTCCATTATACAGTGAACATTGCTGGTCATAAGTAGATGAATATCATCAATGGCTTCTGAATCACCAAAGATAGATTGTTCTCTGATATTATCTATCAACAATAAAATTACAACATTCACGTAAACAATTTGTATTTCCATCTAAGAGTAAATTTATTTAATATTTATTTATTTATTTAATAGCTGCATTTCTTAGTAGGGATAACTAGTATAACAAAACAACATAACAAAAGGGCCGAAGAGATAATACAGTGGGTAGAGCATTTGCCTTGCATGTGCTGACCTGGGGTTGATCCCTGGCATCCCATAAGTTGCCCCAAGTATCGCCAGCAGTGATTCCTGAGTGCAGAGTGAGAAATAAACCCTGAGCAATGCTGAGTGTGGCCCAAAAAACAAAAACAAACTAAAAAACTACATTAAAAAATGATAGATGGGGCCGGAGCAATAGCACAGCGGGTAGGGCGTTCGCCTTGCACGCGGCCGACCCGGGTTCGATCCCCGGCATCCCATATGGTCCCCCAAGCACCGCCAGGAGTAATTCCTGAGTGCAAAGCCAGGAGTAACCCCTGAGCATCGCTGGGTGTGACCCAAAAAGAAAAAAAAAATGATAGAAAATACTTGTGTTGGGTTTACGGGTGGTGGAGAATGGGCACTGGTGAAGGGATGGGTTATTGAACTTTGTATGGGGGAAGCATGAGCATAAAGATGTATGGATCTGTAACTGTACCCTCACGATGACTCTCTAATTAAAAATAAACTAATAAAATTTAAAAAAAAAGAAAATACTTGTGTGCAAAACAAGCATGGTACTAATACTTCACATATATTATTTAATGCTCTACAAGGAGATATTATTATCCTCACTCTTCGAAGAAGATAATATTTTCAAAGCTCAAAGAAGTTAGGGAGTTTATCTCAATTTACAAAGCTAGAGAATATGACACTGAAGTTGAATGCAACTTTGCCATATACAAAACCTAATATCTGTGAAGGAAATTAAACCAATAATGCACTGATGGAATTTTCCATATTGCATAAGATAATGAAATAAAAATATATTTTAACTATAAAGCATCAAATAATGTTTCAAAATGTTAATTTATTATTAATAAATTTTAACAGATTGCATGTATCCAAAAAAAAAGCAAATAAATGTTTTAACCAATAATCAACATTATGATGCGTACTATTAATTGTATTTGGAAAAAATATGCATTTAATATGTATCTGTGCATCAACTCAACCTAACCTGAGTCTGGCTAGTATTAAAGCAAATAAATAAATGTCCCTACCACTTTCAAAAAGCTACAAAAATACACACTAACTCAAGATAGAAAAATTTACTAAGTTATGGCATGTGATTTACATATTAGACAAATGTTGATCATTAGGAGTAAAAGGAATGTGAAGGGATATTTACATATCATTGGAGTTAAAGAAACTCCATATACAGAATGGCATAGTTGGCCCCTAATAAAAACAATATTATATTACTTAAGGGTTTAAATAAAGAAAGGGCCAGAAAGACAGTATAGCAGCCAAGGCTTTTGTATTATATACATGACTGACCCAGGTTCAATCCCCCAGCACCCTTTACTGTCCCCCTGTGTCTGCCAGGAGTGATCCCTGAGTACAAGGCAACCACCCTCCCCACTGTACTATGGCTCTGGTCTGGCCCTTGACTGAGTTTTAAAGAGTTTAGAGAATGAAGATGTTTTTAAATGTTTTCCAAAAAATTACAAAGTAATTTCTGAAAAATGTATCAATCATTTGTCACGGAGATTCCAATGCTATGACTTTCTCATCTGTTCCTAGAACTAACCATAGTGCTGGAACAGTACCAGTCAATAATATAAAACTGGATGCATACTTCAGCAGACTGTACCAAATTCTTTTTCAAAATTTTAATGATATCCCCTCCATAACTCTGTGAGTTTTTCCAAGATTAGTATATTTTTTTCATCACCTCAAAGGGCTACATGACACCAAAATGTTAAAAGCTAAGAACAAAACAAAAATATGAACATCTGAATGCAACAAGAACCTAATGTACCTATAGAAATAGTCTAGAAAAGAAAAGTCAAACTTAAAGGGAAAGGGAGGTTTTCTTTGTAGCATTTTTCATGTTTACTGCCTTTGTTTGTTGCTTATTAAACAAAATAAAAACATTTCTGAAATTTTAATTGAATTTAAAAGGCACAAATGCGACCTTTGATACACTTACAGCAAGAGGATACATTAGAACAAGATGAGTCAATATGAAGCATTTTTAGAATCCATCTTAGTTTATTAGATATTTGTTTATAAATGGAAGGACATGGAGAATACCCTGGTGAGTGAAATGAGTCTGAAGGAGAGAGATAGACATAGAATGATTGGGCTCATTTATGGGATATTTAATAATAATAATAATATGAGGCAAATACCCTAGGACAGTATAAACAAGGGTCAGGAGTATTGGAAGCCTGCCTCAAATGTGGGAAAGAAGGCAGTTGGGATAGAGAAGGGACCACCATGACAAAGAGAGTTGGAAATGATCACTCTCTAAAGAACTGTGTGCTGAAAACAGGTAAAGGAACAAACATGATAACCCCTCAGTACCTGTACTGCAAACCATAATGCCCCAAAAGGGAGAGACAGAGTCAAAGACAGAGATGGACGGAGAGAGACAGAGACAGAGAGAGAAGTACAAGGTGCCTTCTATAAAGACAGGCTGAAGAGAAAGTGGTGGGAGGGAAACTGGGGACATTGTTGGTGGGAAATGTACACTGGTGGAGGGATGGGTGTTGGAACATTGTTTAACTAAAACCTGACCTGATCAACTTTGCAACTCTATCTCATGTTGACTCAAAAAATACAAAAAAAAATAAATAAAATGATAGACAAACTTTACGTGATAAAGTTAAATGTAGCTATATTTCCTTTATATTGTCCCTTTAGATATCACCAGAAGTGTTTTCTTTTATTTTGAGCATACCTATTTGGTACATGAATATAGCCCTGCATCACCCACCCTCTTGCCAAATATAACTAAAATGCTATAATTCCAGATCATTACATTAAACTAGAGCCAAGTTTCAGGCTTTACACTATCTGATTACTAAGATCACATTATGTTTGCTACTAGAAGTTTAGTCACTGTATCAACTACTGGTATTAAATCTTTGAGTGCAATGAAAGTTAACAATGCTATTTTTATGTTATGCAAAAAAATCATTCAGTCTGTTTTCCCTTTTTGATTACAGTTCATTTAAGGGGAAAATGTTGCTATATGGTTTGACAATGTTTTATGTGTCTTCGGCTGATAGAACACACAAAACGTTTGAATAGGCCCATTTATTTGAGCAGACATATTAAATAATACTTTAAATGTGAACATCCATGTCATAAATTTTGTAGTCTCTTTAAAGTAGGATAAATCTGGTATTTAAAATAGTCTTTGTTCAAAGTCATTTTTTTCTAACAGTCATAAAGGGACTCTGATTTGTGCTGCACGAACAATGCCAGCATCATCATTTTAATGTTATCCATATGGGCTTCTAATAATAGATAAAAGTCTACATTTGTATTATATGTCTTAGAGACATTTAAAATCTAGATAAGGAAAGGCTGATTTCATTGGCCCCATAGTTAAAGGAAAGCAGACCCTAATTAAAAGAATTCTGTTCTGAATTAACTAGTTTGACATGTGCTAATTGACAGTTCCTGTGAAATGGTTCTAATTAAAGTCAATATGTCTTTTTCAATTAAAAGGAAATTAAGAATATACTAATATACATTAACAACTTAATCTGCCTTCAATATCCCATACATCAGCTGCTTCCCACCCCACTAACGTTATTGGAGAGCCATCTGACATGAATCATCTACTGTTTGCTTATGGTATCTCGTTATTACTTCACACAAGCTCAGCAGTAGTGTATGTCCCCTCGAGGAAGGGGATAACCCGCACATGCTTTAGTGCCCAGCACTCCCGAGTCTTAGCCCATTAAAAATAAACCCACCTTTTTGAATTTAAAAAGGACATTCTTCATAAGAATCTTCACTAACTGAAAACACAGACAAGTGTTCTCAATTAGTCTTTTTAATATAGACCTTCGAGGTAATTGTATTCTTCTGGAAAGAAGGCTGGACTATGTTTTCATCATTTGGCTTCGTTCAAAGTAGAGCTTGGTCTGAACAAAATACAGCAGAAACATCTTTCAAATTTGCTCTGCTGTCCAAGTAAAACTTTGGGGGAAGCTCAGGTGGGAATATTTTATGTTGCATATACACCAGGAAAAAGAAAGCAAAACTGATTAATGACAGGACTAATAGAAGGCCATCATACCCAATTTAAAAATGTAGTGCTAGGAGAGCTGTTTATAGCAACATAATTAAATATTCAAATGTGCATTAACCAAAGCTGTTGTTAGCAATTTTTTATTGTGTTTTTATTTAGTATTAGCAATTTTAAGGTTGCAAACAGTAATATTAAACTCAAGTATCAATACTAGTGTACACAGCATTAACATATCTTGGACACTATGGAAAATATTAAAAACATTTTTACTAGATGATTGTAAAACATACATTTAATTATAACAAAATATCTCATAAACTTATTATACTATCAAGAATCTATTTGCAATTCTGTATACAAATATTTTTATGATAGAATTATTTTGATAGTAGTTTTATCATAATCTATTTTTCCCCAAAAAATTCAACCACAAAACATGACTACCTATAGAAATAATAAGTTAGTTTATTTAGTCAAAACTACCTTATTAATGTTTAATACATCTCATGAAGAAAGTCAAAGTCATATCCACATTTATGCACTTACATTTTTTTAAGTTTAAAATTGCAAACTACCTATAGAATTCAGAGTACATGATGGAGAAATAGAGTCACTTAACCAGTAAGGCCAAAGATCTCTTATTTAAAGCATTTTTCTAAATGTATTCTTTTCTGAGTAGTTACCAGAACTTTAATGAAAACAATCTTGAATGAAACTCTAAAAACAGCTGGTCTAGTGAATTTCCAGAATGAGCAAATACATATTAATCTACATTCAATAGATCACCTCCTTATAATTATAAATATAATCAGACTCAAATAGTCGAAATATAGTGCTTTATTACGACGTGAAACCCCTACTTTGAGCTTTAATCCTAGGATCTTGCTCCTCGAACTGGCAGAGATTGGAAATGCTACAGTAACAGCATGTACTCAGCTTTTTGAAATGGGAGAGAAGCCAGTACAGCAACTTTTCTGCCCAATTAAAGAGCATTGTCTATAGCCGACCTACACAACATAAGGTCTTCGGACTGCACAGAGCCATGAAGCAATTGCTCAAGACCCACCCACAGATTCGGGAAAAGGAAGCAGGCAGAGAGATGGGCAACATGGTAGCCGCGTCAGTAACAAAAGACTCTTCTGCATACCCCACCTCTCTGTTCCACAGGCCCCACAACTGTCAGTTACATTGATAATTCCCATATCTTAATTTAGGATGAAAGTCAGTGTTAATCTACTAATTCCTTAAAAAAGAAATTCACTGTATCATGCTTAACTTGTTAAAATAATAATAATTGGGGTGCTGGAGCAATAGCGCAGCGGGTAGGGCGTTTGCCTTGCACGCAGCTGACCTGGGTTCGATTCCCAGCATCCCATATGGTCCCCTGAGCACCGCCAGGAGTAATTCCTGAGTGCATGAGCCAGGAGTAACCCCTGTGCATTGCTGGGTGTGACCCAAAAAGCAAATAATAATAATAATAATAAAATAACAATAATAATAATAATGGCAAGAGTTATACAGAATGAAAAACAGCATATCCTGTGACATTTTTCTGACATCTTCCACTCTGAATTGTCAAAAATTTTTATTGATTACCCTCATGGTTTACATTTTCTGTAAGAACTTGTTTCCATCTCTTTGTCCTGAATGCACCATTTAGTTACCAATGGGTGGCTTATAACTTTCTATCCACATCAAAACAATTTTAGTAATGAGAATGGGGGGCAGTGGTGGTGTGGAAGTTAGTAAAGTCTGTTTTAGATCAGTTCCTCTACCAAAACAACTACTGAGTTGGTAATATGTCAGAATCAACTAGTTCAGAACTCCTGCATTTAACTGAGCACTTGTAGCCCCCAGAGCAGGAGAAACATAAAGTGTGGTGAATTTCAGCTTTTCCCATAACTGCTGAAACTCTCAAACCTGTATATAATAATGGAAATAATAGGCTGAATACATACTTGATGCAGTTTTCTAGCATCAAAGTGAGCAATAGGGAACTTCTTCAAAAACCAAGATTCCCTCTTTCACTATTGGTAGGACTGTCATCTGATTCAGCCTCTATTGAGTTCAGAGCCTTCTGAAAAATATTTAAAATAGAACTTCCATATGACCCAGAAAATCTATCACAAGAAGACAAAAACAATTCTAAAAAAATATTTGCACATTGTTTACTACAGCACTATTTATAATAGCAAGATCAAGAAAGCACCCAAATGTCCAATAGTTATATCAGTGAATAAAGGAATTTTGACATATATTTGACCCAACAATTACACTTCATGGTTTCTACCCACAGAACATGAAATCATTCATCAAAAGGACATATGCACACTAGGCACATTATTCATTGCAACACTTAGCATAATAGTGCTAAGTTATAAAATCAATATGTGTCCCACAACAGATGAGTATATAATGAAGTTGTGATACATACATAAATGTATATACTTATATATACATTATATATATATACAAACAATGGAAAACTACACAGCTGCAAAGAATGATGAAATCATGCACTTCACTGCAACTTGGATGGAACTGGAAGATACGTTAGGTAAAGAAGGAAGATGGACAAATATCAAATGATCACAATTATCTGTAACATATAGAATATGTTAGGATATTAGAAATATCCTAAGAAAATAGGATGAGGTAATGTAAAGATCAAAGGACGGATACCTAGATTCCCTTGATCCTATATTACAGAAGTAAAAAAGATGGGGAAAAAAATAGGGGAGGGAAGTAAGAAGAGGCAGATGGGAGGAAACAGGGGCAAGGGTCAGGAGCCCCTGGAACATTAATAGTGTAGAGTTATGATATATGTATATATGTAACCACAGTAATAGCAACACTGTAAGCATGAAACCCAAGCTACAATAACCAAACCTAAAAATGTGCATGTGAAAGAGGCAGATGGGAGAGAGAGGAAACCCAATGATATTTGTGGAGGGAAGTTGACACTGATTGTTAGATTTGTGTAGGAAAATTGTATGCCTGAAACTCTATGAATAAATTAATAAATAATGTTATCTTGATCATTTTTTTTATTTTTAAAACAATTATGACATGTATGAAAAATTATGACATTTAGGCAAAAGTAGTAGCATCCATTTATAAGACAAAGTAAAATCTGCAATTCACTGTAACTTTGATGGAACTAGTGGATGTCATATTTAGTAAAAATGAGAGATAGAGGACAAATACTAAATGTCAATTAAAAAGAAACAAAATAAAGAAACATACAATACCCAATAAAAATAAGCCATAATATTTGCCTACATAACTGAGCCTGCTGACTAGAAACAAGAAGAGACCTAGAGTCAGTGATGGAAGTATACTGGTACTTTGGTGGTACGTACAGGAATACTACATACTTAAAAGATTAGCATTAATACTACTGGAAATAATTATACCTCAACAAAAATTATATTTTAAAATAATAAATTATTTAGTATAAACTTAAGAGAAAAACCAGAGTTCTGTGTTTTTATCTGCTTATCAGTTCACTAAGGAATTGGCAAGTCTGATCATTGACTCAATCTTGATAAGTTAAGGAAGGTTCCCTGGCACCACTGAGGGTATTAAAGCAACAGAATATTATTTTAAAACTCTTCTCTTATTGAGTTTGGGCACTAAAAAAAGAACCTTTCATGTTCCTGGTAGGCTATAGAAATAGCAAACCATAGGTTTTATTTTTTGGAAAACAATATGGGTGATCCTCAAAAAACTAGGAATTCAGCTTCCATAGGACCCAGCAATTCCACTCCTTGGAATATACTCCATGGGCCCAAAAGCACAATGCAGAAAGTACATATGCACTCATATCTTCATTGCAGCACTATTCATGATAGCCAAAATCTTAAAACAACCCAAGTACCCAAGATCAGGTGACTAGATAAAGAAACTATGGTCTAATTACACAATTGGAATACTACTCAGTCATAGAAAAGATCGTGTCATGCAACTGACTGTGAAGTGGACATACCTGTAGAGTATCATTCTGAGTGGTTAGTCAGAAGAAGAGACAAACATAGAATGGTTATTATCATATGTAGAATATATTAAAACATCATAGGGTAATAACAATTGCCCAAAGGCAATAGAAACAAAGAGTATGAGAACTGGATTACAGTACAAAGCTTGCCACTGGGGGCCCGGGGGAACAGAGGGCTGAGCATAATAGAACAGGGAATGAAACAATATGACATCAATGAAGGAAAGTGGTCACTAGAGAAGACAGAAAGCTGAAGGTGTAAGGCCCAAAAGCAGGCTCCTTGGCAGCCATGACAAGCTATAGGTAACATTAAGTCTCAGCTAGGCCTCAGTTTCTGTTTCCCCAAAGCAGAACATGCAGTTTCTAGTAGACTCCCAGGTGAGTAATGCTCCTAGATAAGGAATTGGGCAGTTTGGGTCTGGCCGGTCATGAGGGGTCACTATACCCCACTTAGAAACTGTTACTAACCATTGTCTAATTGCTGACCACCATGGTAATAGAGTCAATGCTAAAAATAGACCCATATATAAATTGCTTCTTAACTCTGAACCCTAGATAAACTGCTTGTGATTTGGAGTCAAGGTCCTTGTCAAGACTCCACTGTGTTGGATGAGACTTGGACCTTAGCTCAAGCTAGTGCTGGCTTGGGCTAGTAATCAAGTTCCGTTGCTTTGGCATGATCGTGTGTGGAATTGGTGTCTCGGCAACTGGGGATCTGGAACTTGGGCACAACAAAGGTAGGTATAAAGTGGGGAGGGAATCTGAGGACATTGGTGGAAGGAAGGGGTCACTGGTAAAGAGATTGGTGCTGGAGCGTTGAATGACAGAAACTCAATCATGAAGAACTTTGTAACTTTGAAATTCACCAGTTATTCAATTTGTATAATAAAAATGTATTTATTTATTTATTCTTTTTGGGTCACACCCATTGATACACAGGGGTTATACTCCTGACTCTGCACTCAGGAATTACTCCTGGCCGTGCTTAGGGGACCACATGGGATGCTGGGAATCGAACCCAGGTCAGCCACATGCAAGGCAAATGCCCTACCCTCTGTACTATTGCTCCAGCCCCTGTATAATGAAATTTAAAAAAAAAAAAACATAGGTTTTAGTGACTACTTACAACAAGGAATATAGTCTGCAAAGAAACTATAGAACTTTGAAAAGCTCACTAACCCAGCAACTGCTGTTAGAACAGTTATTAAGATAACAACAATAAAATGTTATCATGTTACAACATCAATACAGTGTTGAGAGTTGAGAATTTCCAAATTTATGATATTCAATTTTAGTATCTTAACAAAAAAGTTATAAAGTATACAAAGACAAAATACACACTGGAGAAAAAATAAATTGACAGAACGCATCCTGAGAAAGTTTGTGTGTCTTATTAGACAAAGACTTGAATTTTGCTCACGGAAGTATGTTTAAAACCCTGAAGAAAAGGGCTAGAGTGACAGCACCTCGGGCAGGGCATGTGCCTTGCACACAGCTGACCCGGGTTCAATTCCCATCATTCCATATGGTCCACTGAGCACCACCAGGGGTAATTCTTGAGTGCAGAGCCAGGAGTGACCCCTGTGCATCACCAGGTGTGCCAAAAAAAAAAAAAACTGAAGAAAAACATGAACAAAGAACTACAGTAAAATATAAGAACTATGTGTGGGAAAATAATCTACAATTATTGAAGATGCCTCAGAATCTCAATGGAGAAGTTACTGGTGCCCGCTTGAGAAAATCGATGAGCAACGGGATGACAGTGACAGTGATAGTCATTTTAATGACGTTAGGTCTTTCTATCCACGAAAATGAAATATATTTTCATTTCCTTGCATTGCTTCTATTGTTTTTTTTTAATTGGGGGGGACACACCCAGAGATGTTCAGTATTTACTCCTGGCTCTGCATTCAGGAATCAATCCTGACGGTCCTTGGGAAACCATATGGGATGCTAGGGATCAAACCCAGGTCAGCCACATGCAACATATGCAGTATACCCAATGTCTCAGGCCCTTTTTTCTATAGTTGTATTATTTTCAAAGTATATCTTTTTGCTTCCTTTGCTTATTCCCAGTTCTTGATTTTAGGGAACACAATTATAAATTAGTTTTTAATATCTCTTTCCTTTTACCTCATTTGCATGTTAACAAATGACCACTTCCTACATTTCTATATTAGTTTCATAGTGTGCCACTTTACTGTATTGGTTTATTATTTCTCAAAGATTTTTGCTGAAGCCCTTACGGTTTTTCTAAGCTTAATATGCCATGTATAGTGACAGTTTGATTTCTTTTCCAATTTGAAACCCTTGAATCTTCCTTGCCTAATTTCCGTGACAAAGACTTTTGATTCAGGAGCAGTAGAGATAGTGATCATTCTTGTCACATGTCTAACCTTAAAGAAAAGGCTTCAGATTTTTGCCACTGAGTATGAGTATGATGTTGGCTATGGATTGTGCTATATGAATTTTAGTATGCTGAAGTTCCATTTATGCCCATTCTGTTGAGTTTTTACCAAAAATGGGTTGAATTCTATCAATTGCTTTCTCAGCATTATATGATCTTAAGATTTTTATCTTCTCTTTCATTAATTAGTGTCAGATCAATTGACTGAAGAATCCTTGCATCACTAGGAAAATTCCATTTTATTGCCATGTATGATCCTTTTAACGTAACATTGAATTCAGTTCACTAGGATATTTTTATTATATTTGCATTTATATCCATCAGATATTGGCATATAGTCTTCTACTTCATGTCATAATTCATGGCAGTCTTCTATATCAGTGATATCTGCTTTGTATTTCAGATTAATATTGGTCTTATATAAACTATTTGGAAAAATTCTCATTATACTATAAGGAAAGTTTCAGGAGAAAAAAAGAATCAATTTGCAGGTTTTAAAGAACTCACCAGTAAACCTATCCGGAACTAAAATTTTGTTTTAGGGTAGATTTTTGTTATTTTTTTTTTTAGGGGAAGGGGTGCTGTAGCTTACTCTTGAATCTGTGCTCAGAAATAATTCGTGACAGTGCTTTGGGGGACCATATGCAGTGTCAAGGATTAAACTGTGATCAGTGCATGCAAGACAAGTTTTTTTTTTTTGGTTGTTTTTTTGGTTTTTGGTTGTTTTTTTTATTTTTTGGCTTTTTGGGTCACACCCGGCGATGCACAGGGGTTACTCCTGGCTCTGCACTCAGGAATTACTCCTAGTGGTGCTGGGGAGACCATATGGGATGCCGGGGATCGAACCCAGGTCGGCCGAGTGCAAGGCAAATGCCCTATCCTTTGTACTATCGCTCCAGCCCCAAAAGACAAGTTTCTTAACCCTGTACCACCTCTTTGGCCTGGGGGATTTTTTTTTTAATTATTGCTTCTATTTTCTCACTAATAGTTATTTATCCCGGTTTCCTGCTTCCTCCTGATTCAGTCTTGGGAGGTTTTAGGGTTTAAAAATTGTTCTATTTTTTTCTGCATTCTCCAGTTTAGAGGCATGAAGTTCTTTATAGTTAATTTGCATGATATTTTGTATGTCTGTGGTGTCTATTGTATCTTTACCCTTCTGCTAAATTGTTCTGGGTTTCATTAGTCTTTCCTATTTTTGCTTCTATATTATTGATATCTACTGTAGTTTTTATAATTTTCCTCCTTTACTTAATTTGGAGTTCTTTAGCTTGGTTTAGTTTGGTAGTTTCTTGAGATGTGAGATTATTTATTTGAGTCTTTCTTGTTTTCTGATGAATGCCTGCATTACTATGACATTTCACTTCAAAGAGTTTTTGCTATTTTGTATGTGGCAGTAACTCATCTCTTCATTCTCTTTTATTTCATTCCTCCTTCAATTTCTTCTTTGACCCAATGTATGTTGTTTAGTTTCCAAGAGTTTTGCTTGCTTCTCATTTTTGTTTTATATCCACCTTGGACGCATTTTGATATGAGAAGATAATTGGTATGATTTCTATTTTCTTGACTTCCTGAACACTAGTTTTAGTATCCTGATTGTTGTCCATCCTAGAACATGTCACGTGTTGACTGCAAAAGAATGTGTATTCTGCATCTAGGGGGTGAAACAAATTATAGGTCTACTAATGCCTAGCTCTTCAATTTCTTTCATTAAGACCAATATTTTCTTATAGCTCATTTTTCTTTTTAATTGAAGAAAACAATTTTTTTCAATAAGAAATTGATTTTATTCTTTTTAATCAATCTAATAGTGAGCTATAGGGTATTAAAATCCACTACTACTGTTGTATTGATATTGATATTTTCCTTCAGATCTAGTAGTAGCTGCTTCATATATTTTGATGCTCTTTCATTTCGAGCATGCAAGTTAACAAATATTAAGTCTTCTTGGAAGTTTTATTCCTTGATTATCCTATATAATGCACATCTAAGTCCTTTATAACCTTTTTTAATTTGATGTCTATTTTCTCTGATATAAATAAGCACATCCAAGCATTTTTTAGACTATTTACTTCTGTGATTATTTTACTTTGATCCTGTGTTAATCACTAAAGTACAAGAGTGCTTCTTGTAAGCTGCAGAATTCTGGGTTCAGTTTTCTGCTCCAGCTTGTCACTCCATGTCTTTTGATTCAAGGTTTATGCCCTTGATGTTAAAAAATATACATATACTATAAAACTTCTATCATTTTTTTTCTTTTTGGGTCACACCCGGCAATGCACAGGGATCACTCCTGGCTCATGCTCTCAGGAATACCTCCTGAGTGCTAGGGGGACCACATGGGATTCTGGGAATCAAACCCGAGTCGGCCGCATGCAAGACAAACACCCCACCTGCCCACCTGCTGTGCTATCGCTCCAACCCCTTCTGTCATATTTTTTATTATGATTGATATTGATAAGGATTTTGAGTGTTTATAATGTTCACCTTTGCTTCTCTGGATGTCTTGTTATTGTTGTTCTTTGATTTGTTTGTTTGGGGAGTGCTCAGAGAGCATTCCTGGCAGGGATTGTGGGACCAATCCAGAGTGATGAGATGGAACCAATCCAGAGTGATGCCAGAGTGATGAGAATGGAACCTAGGTCAGCCTCAAGCAAATTGTATACCCTATCCACTGTACTATCATTCAAGCCCCATTCTCTGCATGTCTTTTATTTTCCTCTCCTATACATTGATATCAACCTTTTTATGTAATAATCAAGTTCTATTTTCCTATGCAACTTTGTGTTTTCTAAATATATTTGTCTTTAGATTATCATGCAGCTTAACCTATGAAGTTCTGAATACATAATCCCTCTTAAGTCTAAAGCAAGTGAGCCTTGAGTTTACTATACAAGACTTCATTATTACTTTCTTCTCATCCTGCATTTTGTGTTGTAGCAGCTTTCTACCTCAAAGTAGGGGATCTTTGCATTTCACAGAAGCCAATTCAGTGTCTCTTGCAGACCTGATTTAGTGACTATGAAATTCTTTTAGATGTTGTCTGCAAAGTTTTGTGTCACCCCTTCAAATTTGAGTGACAGTCTAACTAGAAAGAAGATTCTTGTTTGAATGTTTATCTCATTCAAAGTGGTTGCTATGTCATATCACTCCCTTCTGGCCTGTAGGGTTTGCATGAGAGATCTGTTGGAGTCTTAGGGGGATTCTCTCATATGTAAACTTTTGCTTTGATCTTGCTGCTCTTGGAACTCTGTCTGTTTTTGACTTTTGCCATTTTGACCAAAATGAGCCAGTGTTTTTCTATTTGGGTTAATTTTGTTTTGAACTTTGAGTTTCTTGGATCTATCTACAGACTGGGAAACTCTCAGCCAAAATTTCTTCAACCAATAATTCTTCTCATTCTCTTTTTCTTCCTCTTCTACTACTTCTATAATGTAAATGTCATTCATCCTGAAGCTGTCCCATAGGTGCCTTATGTTGTGCCTTATGTTTCTGTTGTTCTTAATTTTTTTTCTTCTTCTGTTCTTCATTGACGGTTTTGTGTATCTTGTCCATAAGCATACTAATTTGTTCCTAAACTTTGTCATTTTGCTTTTGAGCCCATCTATTGCATTTTTCAGTTCTGGATCAAATATTCTTATCATTTCTCTTTCCCGGATGGCACTCTCTCCCGTTGCTTTCCTCTTCATCAGAGAATGTAGAGAGCACTTACATTTGAATTCCACATACAGCCTATTGCACTGTTGGTGCTAATTTGAACTGCGGCTGTTAATATATAGTAACAAGCTTTAAAAAATGAGATATATCCCTAGGGTGGAATGATCAGTACTGCCTCCCAGTGTTGGCAGTTGCCAATGCCACACACGGCTGTATTGAAGGGAAAACAGAACTTTTTCCTTAGTCTTTAGAGAAAATCTCTCTTCTGACTCTAGGCACATGCCTATACTGAGTTAGATATAATGGAGAGGAGAGGGGACATTTGTTCTTGCCTCAAGCAGTATACCCTGCCGCTTCTGCCCTCAAGTTGAAACAGCAGTGGGTTGCTTCCCTGAACCACTGGCTGGGTCACAAACATTTGCCTGCTCTAACTGCTACCCTGGACTAGATAGTTCATGGCCTAGATATTACCTGTAGATCAGATTTTTTTCAAGTTAGAGTTTCAACAGTGTTTATTTTCAGCCTGCCACTTCTCTTCCCAGACCACTGTTTTGAAGCACTCTTTATCTGCTCCACTGTCTCATTCTTCCATAGAGAAACTTTAAAAGCTAGTCACGGGAACTTGATGTATTTAGAAGGGAATTTATATTTTATTCTTGGTTTTGATACATATTTTTGTCAGCTTTATTTGGGGGTAGGGGTGCCAGAGGGTAGAAATGGTACAAATGAATCTCTTCTCCACTATCTTGGGCCTTCCCATCAGTGTAATTTTCTTGGATGTTTTCAAATACAATGTGTTTTTAAATTGTGTTATTATATTTACATGAATTTAAACAATATTTTCTTTAAATTTTTATATCTGGGACTAGAGCAATAGTACAGCAGGTAGGGCATTTGCCTTACATGTGGATGACCCAAGTTCAATTCCTCCATCCCTCTCAGAGAGCCCGGCAAGCTACCAAGAGTATCCCGTCCGCACAGCAGAGCCTGGAAAGCTACCCGTGTCATATTGGATATGCCAAAAACAGTAACAGCAAGTATCACAATGAAGACATTACTGGTGCCTGCTCGAGCAAATTAATGAGCAACGGGATAACAGTGCTACAGTGCCACAGTGGCTCTTTTTAGTACTTTAAGATTTCTATTTTAATAACTATTATGCCTGATTTGTCTTTTTCATTAATAAAAGAAGAAGTACAATCATATATATACTCACTGTAGCATCAAGCTATAATTCTGAAAAAGTGATAAAATAAGACCAATGCATATTAAAAAAAAAAAACTCTCTTGGGGCTGGAGTGATAGCACAGCGGGTAGGGCGGCCCATCTGGGTTCAAATCCCAGCATCCCATATGGTCCTCTGAGCACTGCCAGGGGTGATTCCTGAGTGCATGAGCCAGGAGTGACCCCTGTGCATTGCTGGGTGTAACCCAAAAAGCAAAAAAAAAGAACTCTCCAAATTCTACATAAGACGTGAGCCTTAACTGGTGAGGGATGGGTGTTTGAACATTGTATGATTGTAACTCAAACATAAAATCTTATAGCTGTATCTCACGGTGATTCAATAAAATAAAATTTTTAAAAAAGATGTGAGTCTTAAAGTGCACCATTCTCTAATGAAATATGAATGTTTATTTTCACCAAAAAATAGCAAAATCAAGACTTGATGAGAACTATGTGAAAGTGGTAAGTTTAGAATCCCAAGATAACATCTGATATTATTTTTTTTCTACTTGGAAAAAAGAAAACATAAAGTATTTGATCTTTAAGATAGAAATATGTGTACATGTAAAATGTTATAATAAGTAATATTTATATATACAAATTTGTACAACTAATTTTCTAGATACGTAAATTTACTTCAAAACACCAGTTATTCAACATCTCTGGAAATGATTTATTTTGAAATTTCTCAATAAATTTACTGAATGTATTTTTAAACTAGGAAAAGAATGATTTTTGATACTATAAACTACAGTATTCATTTCTTAAATTTGTGTAAAATGTAGACATATTACTAAAAACAACTAAAACTACTAAAACTATGATCTAAACATAAAAAACAATATTACCATTACAAAAGATTGAATAAAAAGAAAGTAATAAATTATTTCTCCAGGACTGATTATTCTTTTATAAAATAGTATGAGGTATTACTTAAAGTTAATAAAGTCATGGTAAAAAATAATTTCATAATTATTTTATCCATACATAAGCAGTGATGTGAGAGAAACATACAACCCATATTTCATTTTTTGGGGGGTACAGGGGATTAAGGCCACATCTGGCTGTGCTCAGGGCTTACTCCTGACTCGGCACTCAGTGATCACTCCTGACAAACTCTGGGGACCATATGGGGTGCCAGGATTTGAAGCTGGGGTGGCTTCTTGCAAGACAAACGTCCTATGGGCTGTACTATCTCTTCAGACCCTTCATCTTCATTTTTATGTAAATTATTAGCAACACTTTCTGTTTATGTCTTGACTTGATCAAGCAGGCTTGTCTTTAAGGAAAAACAACTGTTTCTTTGTTAATGTTAGTTAAGCACATCTTACATATTCTAGAGTCCAGGGGGAATAATATTCTTTCAAGATCTATTCAAAAAGTCAGAACTTAAAAAAACATAAAGAAGTCTAAATTATAGGGATATGCATGACTTTGCATCCATGAGTATTACTTTAATTCAAGTACCCAAGTACTTTTCACTATTCCCTTCTTACTCTACCATGTCTCCCTGCCTGGTGCCTTCTTAAATAAAGTAGAGGAACATAGAAAGATTGCACTCATCTGTGGAATATAAAATAACAGAATAGGAGACTAATATCCAAGAATAGTAGAAATAAGTACCAGTAGGTTGGCTCCATGGCTTGGAAGCTGGTCTCACTTGCTGGGGAAAAAGGCAGCTCAGATAGAGAAGGGAACACCAAATAAAATGTGGTTGGAGATCCCGCTCGGGAAGGGAAATGCATGCTGAAAGTAGACTAGAGACTGAACACAATGGCCATTCCATACCCCTATTGCAAACCACAACACCCAATTGGAGAGAGAGAGAGAGATCAAAAGTGAATACCCTGCCACAGAGGCAGGGTGGGGTGGTGGGGGGAGATGGGATTGGAGGGGGAGAGATACTGGGTTTATTGGTGGTGGAGAATGGGCACTGGTGGAGGGATGTGTTTGTGAACATTGTATGAGGGAAAAACAAGTTCTAAAATGTGTGAATCTGTATCTGTACCCTCATGGTGATTCACTAATTAAAGAATAAAATTTTAAAAATTTAAAAATTTAAAATAAATAAATAAAGTAGAGGGGGACATCCTTTCTAAATATATGCTTCTTAGAAACTATCTGCATTGTTAAGTAGGTAAGCATGTCCACATTTACTTGTTCATGAGTTGAATACAGAGAGGAAAAAAGGTGTTTTTAATGTCTCTCTGGCTTTACCACACAAAATAATTGTTCCCAAGCATTCTTGGTTAAATGCCATGACTTCTGTGATATTTTTTTCTTTTTCTCTTATTGTTCTTGTTAATTGCATATTCATCGTTGCTCAAAGTTCAGCTTTCTGGTTGATTCTCTGTTAATGTAATTTGTTGTACATGCATGAAAAAAGCTGAAGCACAAAATGGCTTGTATAGCAATGAAGATATTATAACTGTGGGTAGATGCTTCATAAAAATAAAATCTCCCTACCTCCCTCAAAACCAAAGCTGTGATTAAAACTATAGCAACCTGAAACCAAACATACTATTGTATAGTTTTACCAAGTTGTCAATCTTTCAATTAGTTGGTTTATGGGTTTGAGGAAAAAATATTCTACCATTTTCAACATGTGGATGAAAGATCCTGCTTTGGCAAAATCAATTAAATGAAAAATTTATCTTTCTTTCCTAATTTCACATTACTGAGGATGAGTGACAATTATAGGACTTTGAATTCCTTTCTTACTAAATTCTTAGTTATTAATTTATTTGTTTTATTGTCTACATAATTAAATTCATATTTAAATGTAAATATTATGTTCACAGTATATTTATAGAAGACCAAAATTTAAATTAAAATAACTTCACAGCATGACATTATAGATGTATGGAAAAATGACAACAAATGTCATAGTCAAAAATGTCAGAAAAAAATTTAAAAAATATAGTAGTAAATGTCATAATTATGGTTTTAAAAGATGTTATATATGAGTCTTACGTATATTTGAGTGTATGTTTTTTTCAACCAGTTAATAAGAGAAAAAGGGCTAATGGTCATATTTAGTATAAAATAAAATTAGTTATGCACTTCTGACATGACAATATAAGTTGTTCTTGCTCCAAACACAAATAAATGTTGCATAAAATAGAAACAAAAAATATCAACTCACAGCTTAGGGATACCCAGGCTCCAGAAACAAAGAGAGAACTCAAGTCAGAGTTACAAGAGTACAAGGTGACAGGATGATAGGTTAGGGACCTGCAGAGCAGAATTATATGAGTAGCTAGGGTTTTAAAGTTCATGTGTTGCCAAAAGTAGATAATGGACCAAACACAATGACCTCTCAGTGTCTGTGTTGCAAGTCATAATGCCCAAAAGTAGAGAGAGAGTATGGGAAATATTGTCTGCCATGGAGGCAGGGGGAGAGTGGGAAAAGGGGGTATACCCAGGATATTGGTGGTGGGAAATATGCACTGGTGAAAGGATGGGTGTTTGATCATTGTGAGATTGTAACCCAAACATGAAAGCTTGTAACTATCTCATGCTAATTCAATAAAAAAATTTAAATTTAAAAATAATGATAAAGTTTATGTGTAAAGGAAAAGTATAGGTTCCGCAATCTGTGTTGGCTGTGGTAAAAGGGAACGCTCATATACTGCTGATGGGAATGTTATCTGGTCCAATCCCAATGGAAAACAGTATGAAGAATTCTCAACAGAATCAGAATTGAGCTCCCATATGGACCAGCAATTCCACTTTTGGGTATTTAGCCCCAGGACAGAAAGACATTTATTCAAAAGGATGTAAGCACACCATTATTCACTGCAGCACTCAGTACAATAGCTAAGATTTGGAATCAGTCTAGGTGTCCAATGACAGATCAGTGGATCGTGAAGGTGTGGTATATATACACAATGGAATACTATGCAGTTGTAGGGAATAATGAAATTATGCAATTCGAAGCAACATGAATGGAACTAGAAGACATGTTAAATGAAGCAAGAAAAAGAAGGATAAACACAAGATGATATCACTAATATGTGGTATTTAGAGTAATTGGATGAGGGAATTCAGTGGTTTAAAGTGAGGAATGCTGCGACTGGAGCAATAGCCCAGCGGGGAGGGCGTTTGCCTTGCACGCGGCCGACCCGAGTTTGATTCTCAGCATCCCGTGTGGTCCCCTGAGCACCGTCAGGGGTAATTCCTGAGTGCAGAGCCAGGAATAACCCCCTGTGCATCGCCACATGTGACAAAATAAATAAATAAATAAATAAATAAATAAATAAATAAATAAATAAATAAATAAAATAAGGAATGTCTAGATCACCCCTGGCCATAGTGCTTATGTGGTAGAAGAAAAGAGAAGAGTGAAGGGGAGAGACATGAGGAGCACTGGGGAGGAAGAGAGGGGATTTCGTATAGGGGTGGTGTTAAGGAGCTAAATATCCAAACAAAAGAGTCAAAAACACAGAAATCATAAGATCCAAACTTTAGCAACCAAACTTTAAAAAGTGTCTGTCAAGACGGCAGGCTTGGGAGGTGTGAGGATGGAGGCTCTGGGAAGTAACCAGGGAACACTGGTGGAAGGAAGCAAACACTGTGGATGGGATCAGTGCTGGAACATTGTATGTCTAAAATGCCACTATGAACAGCTTTGCAAATCATGATGCTTTAATAAAAGGTTTTGAAAGAATATATTGTTTCAGTTTCACTCAAGTAAGGACATCAGAATAAAATAACTGGGCTACCTAGGGTAAAAGTTTGGTCATCAAATGATTGCTTCTTCTATAAAATGAGTAGAGGACCTGGGAATTGAGTTCGGTGATACAGCACACTGCCCCACAGATATGAAAACCTGAAAAACCACGTCCCCCAAAACATAAGAGTGTTTTTGAAAAAAAAATGAAATCTCTGCTCACGAATCTGGAAAGTATTGAGGATGTTGTTTCTCTGTAAAAATATCTAAGTAAAAGCTTGCTCTTCAAGCCCATGTTCTTTCTTGAACATGGATTTTGCCTACTTGCCTCTGCGTTTCTTTCTCTGTGTTTCTTGCCTCTATGTTTGGTTATTTCCCATCTGGAGAAGCCTGTGTTCTCTCTTGTACATATACTTCTCTCTTTCTCTTCCACCATATTGTTTTAAATAAATTTCAGTAAAAACTATCTTGCTTCAAAAAATATCTAAAAAAGTAAAAGGTTTGCCATGAGGAAACGAATGTAGCTATAGACTTGGAGTCCAAATCTAGTAGAATATCCCATGAAAGATAAAAAACAGATCCTATTAAGGAATGTTTGCATACTATTATGGCATGAACTCCGAGAAACACTAAATTTAAAAAATATGGGTACAGAACAATGTGAGTAGTCTGAAAGCATTTAACTAAGAATAAACACATATATGAATACAACTATTAAAAAACTCAGTATTTCAGTTCTCCCTGATTCAATTATGCAAAACTGAGTAGTTGATGAGAGCAGAATATTTACAGAAATATTTCAGTTGATAAACGAAAAGGAAATTTCTATTTTATAAGCTTTAACGGTTATAAACCTGGGCAATGATCAACAAAGTGTGCTACAATAACTAACTAAACAACAGATGAACAACTTCCTATGATTGATAGTAATGCAAAAATTCTCAATTTTAGTAACACACACATAAAAGAGCAAGAAGTTATATGCTTCCTGATATGAAGCTATAGAGTATACAACACTACCTATGAAATATTTCTTCTACACACCAAAACACCCAAAACACACACATACAAACATACACACACACACACACACATACACACACACACACACACCCTTGTGCAAAGACTCTAGGTCTATCTACTAGATTACAGAAAATTGAAGAAACAGGCATCAATACTTGATACCATCAAGGATTCAATTACAAACTGAATGTAGGCATGCAGAAAAAGAGTTAACACAGCAGGCCAAAGACTGCTGTCCTTAAAAGTCTATTTGCAGGGCTGGGTCTTGGCTAGTATCTGGGAACTGGATTTCGGTCAGTTTCCCACTATTCCCATAAACGTGCTTACTTTGCCTAAACTGTTTGTAAAATGTTGAACACCTTCTCTCCCTCTAAGTGTCTAAAATTTTGGCACATACCAGGCAAATAATTCCTACATAAACAGCCTCTAATAAAAACCTTAAGAAGTAAGTCTCTAGTCAGTTTCTCCTCAGAGTGTTGTCACAAGTTGTTCCTGAGGGAATTCAGTACATCCTGTGTGACTCCACTAGAAGATTCAGACGTTTACACATGGTTTCCTTCAGAGTCAGGCCCATTCTCTTTTCCCATTACTGTTACTGCTTTGCGTTCTCCTCTTTAAGAAATCACAGCCCTCGTTATATCTATACTCTGAATTCTGTGAGTCTTCTTAGTAATCTGGGGGTGGTCTTCAGGACCACTAACACAGTGAGAAAGTTTATAGATCAGTGAGCTCACCTCTTCGGCAGACAAATTATATGAGGGGGGAAAAAAGATGGTAAGTCTTTAAAGAAATGTCATGGTAAATAATTTTAGTTTTCAGTTTCACTTTCTCTGAGTAATGACGGCAAGCATGAACTAGAAAACAAGTCAATTTGTAATTCAAAGTCATAAAATGTAAAAGAATTCAAAATAAATTTCCAAGTAGCTTGTGTACAATTCTGAGACTTTTATTTATACAAGTGAAATCATTCAAATTTGTAACTTTGTAACTAAAACTATTTTGAAATCTTATGTAAGAAATTTAATTTTACTCAAGAACATTAAAAACCTGATATTATTCATTAAAATCAAAGAAATTAAGTGAGTAGTCAAATGTCTAGCCACCAGAAAACTCTGGCCAAGATTATTCATAGGTAAGTACTACCAAGTCCTAAAGAAACAGAAAACACTTATTTTAAATAAGATATTATAGAGAACAAAAAAATGGAGAAAATTATCCAAGGTCATTTCATAAGGCAGAATAATCTTTCAACTTAGATAACATGTTTTACACAAGTATTTGTATTTATGCTTTAGAAATATGATGCTACTACACTCCCTCCACCACTGTCCCCAGCTCCCTTCTTATCCACCCACCCCACATGTGGTAAATTCTGTTCTGTTCTGTTGACAAAGTCTAAGAATTTATTTTTATTGGCTTTTGCCTTGCTTTCCTTCTTTCTATTTAACAGTTTAGTGATATCATCTGATATTTGTTCTACTTCTGACTTATTTCACTTAACATGACAATCTCTACTTTTACCCATATATTAGCTCAATGCAAGATTTCATGTTTTTATAGCTGTTCATCTTTCAGTTATATTACACTGGACATATACACCACAATTTATTTATCCACTCATCAACTGTTGGATGCGTGGGCAGTTTCCAGATCTTGATACTGTAAATGATGCTGCATTGAACACTGGTGGGCAGACATCTTTTCATATTAATATTTTGTGTTCTTGAAATATATACCAAGAAGTGAAATTTCTAAGACATCCTACCCAAGACACTATATAGATTCAATGCAACCCTTATTAAAGTCCCATGGTATTAAAAAAAATTGTGGTACTAGAATAAAAGTAGACTTCAAACCAATGGAAGTTAACTAAAAGCCCAGAAGTATACTCCAAGATATATGGAGAGTTAGGGTACAACAAATAAGACAAAAGAATAAAGTGGAAGAAGGAAAACCTCTTCAACAAATGATGCTACAATAGAGTAGAATCAGGAGTAACTTTGAGCAGTGCTGTGTGTGTCCCACCCCGAAAAAAAAAATGGGGAGAAAAGTTGAAAAGTGACCCAAGGAAGACATATAGATGACCAACAAGCAAATGAAAAAAAAACTATCTTAATCACTTATCATCGGGAATGAACTTTGAAACAACAATGAGATATTTATTACCTCACACCAGTGAGAATCGCATCTAGAAATGACCAATTGCTGCCAGGAACATGGTGGAAAAGGAACTCTCATACACTGTTGTTGGAAACGTTGTCTGGGTCAGTCTCTATAGAAAACAATGTGGAATCGTGTCAAAAAATTGAAAGTAGAATTACATATGAAAACTAATAAGGCTAGAATAATTTTAATACTCAAAATTACTATATATATGAAAAGATAGAATCATCTCATTTACTAGCACAATTTTAGAGAAGTGTACACAAATCTACACAAACTAGAAAATTTAATCAAATTATACAGGGTATTATATAACTACCTAAACTGCAGGTCACTATATGATGATCAATAAAGTTTATACCAGGAACTCAAAGATTTTAAAAGATATAACCACATTATCCTGTTAATGGAGGAAAACCAGGTAATCATTTTTAGAGTTACAGAAAAAATCATTATCCACACATTATTTTTTTTTAAATCTCTTATTGGGAGATAGAGCAATAGTACATCAGGCAGAGAGTTTGGTTTGTGTGCAGTCAACCCAGGTTCAAGGTTCAATCCTTGACACCGTGTTTGGTCCCCTGAGCACTGCCAGGAGTGATCCCTAAGTACAGAGCCAGAAGTAAGACCTGACCACCACCAAGTGGTGGAAGGAAAATCTCTAAGCAGGCTTAGAACATGAGGAAATTTCATTAACCTAATATTTAATGGAAAATCTTTAAAAGAGTAAAAGTCACACATAAGAATGGTTTTATCACTTAAAATCTTATACAGGAAATATTCACCAATTTTAAAAGGAACAGGAAAAAATAATAAATACATAAAAAGAAACAGAAGTATAGGGATGAAAAAATACATCATTATTTGCAAGCAATGTGGTTATTTATGAAGATCCAAGAGACTCCAAACAGTCTGAGACTTCAACAAGGTTATTGTATACAAGATAAATATACCAAAAAGTAACATTTTTATACATAATGAGTGTAACAAAAGATCTCAACTTAAGAGAGAAAATTATAATGTACTTAATATATTTAACTAAATCTTTCTAACACTTCTATAGAAGAAGCACTGGAAAGTTACATGAATGAGAAGACAGATATACCATGTTGGAGACTAGAAAAAAAACAAATTTTATTTTAAAGTCTATTCTAATTTAATCCCAATAGATACGCCATAAGTGTTGCTAAAAGAACTTGAATACAACACCATAATCCACATGAGGGAATGACAAATGAGAAATTCTGAAGATAAACAAGGTAGGAAGACTTGGCCTAACAGCATCATCATATTATAAAGCTCTGATACTCTAGATAGCATAATATGGACATAGAGATAAACAGATGATACAGAAGAGTGAATGCATTTTTAATTTTAAGTTTCATGCCACTATGATCATTTAAAAAGTGATATGTCTATCTATACATATTGATTAAAGCATATTTTGTGCCCTAATTTATGATCTAGTCTAGAAAACATTTCATGAGCACTTTTTAGAAGAATCTATAGCCATTTCTTTAGTGATGGACAACAGTTCAGTATATATTATGGACATCTCATCAAATATTTTAGTGGCATTATTTTATTGCTAACTTTTTGTCTAAATCATTGATACGTATGGTGTCTTGGAATCATCAATGGCTATTTTACTGCTATCAGTGAATCCCTTGAAGTCATCAAATAAGTAGTAAGTGTTTTGTGAGGAAAGATAATACAAGGGTTATGCGGCTTTCACTGCATGCATTTCATTCCTAGCACTGCACAGGGTCCTCCCAAGAAACACCAAGAGTGACTCCTGAGCACAGAGCCAGGAGTAAGCCTGAGTACTGTCTGATGTAGCCCAAAATATGTTTTGTATATTTGGGTGTCCCCCACAAGAATTACTGGGCCTCATATATTCTTAATGGATTGACCCCATGATCTTTTCCAGTTTAAATATTATTTTTATCATCTATGAGCAGTTCTTGCTCTTTTCTCCACTTTACTGAATTGAAACACCTTGTTCTAGCCTTTCACTTTGAGCCTATATTTATCTTTATAACTGATTTGAGACTCATATGCATTATATTGGGGAAGGTGGGGGCACATCCGCAGTGTTCAGGGTTTGCTACTGGCTCTGCAATCAGGAATCACACATGGTGGTGCTAGGGGAACTATATGGGATAAAAGGGATCAAACCCTAGTCAGCCACATGCAAGGCAAATGTCCTGCCCACTGTACTATCTCACCAGCCACTATTGAGTCCTACTCTTATATATCTAGATGCTCTGTGTCTTCGATTGGTGAGTTCAGATCATTCATATTTAGCATGATTAAGATATATGGACTATAGGTTCTGCCTCATTAAAAGAAATAAATAATTACCATTTTAATAGTAGTTTTGTTTCTGTTTTATCTATCTTTATATTTATGGTAGTTATTTTTATACTTGATTTTGTTTTTGCATTCAGATGAATTTCCTTGCTGAATCTCTAGATTTCTCCATTTTTCTTCTGTGACTCTACTCTTTATTTTGTTTTGTGGTAACCCGTAAGGTTACCACATTACTCTAACTACATTACTCTATACAACGTAATCTCTTTTCTACTAGATTGATTAGTTATCTTTATACTAAATATATTCTTTACCATTCTTCATCCCATCACGCTTCCTTTCATTGTTCCACTTTTTTTTTTTTTTTTTGCTTTTTGGGCTACACCTGGCGATTCACAGGGGTTACTCCTGGGTTTGCACTCAGGAATTACTTCTGGCGGTGCTCAGGAGACCATATGGGATGCTGGGAATCAAACCCGGGTCGGCCGGGTGCAAGGCAAATGCCCTACCCGCTGTGCTATCACTCCAGCCCCTCATCATTCCACTTTCTTGCTTATGTTTCTAAGTCGAAACCACAATCATCGTGTTCAAGGCTTGAGAATAGGAATCAACCACCACATTTGGTTGGTTCAAAGAACATACACCCCACAGATAGAAAAGTAGAAAAGTATACATGTGCAAGAGAGCCCACACAATTTAAAACCAGGCTACTCAAGTATCAGCCATACTTCACATTAAGTGATACAGTGTATTTTATATGTGGTATAAAGATAAACAACAAGATCAAAAGCAAGTGTATAATTTTTTTTTTTTGCTTTTTGGATCACACTCTGCGATGCACAGGGGTCACTCCTGGCTCTGCACTCAGGAATTACCCCTGGCAGTGCTCAGGGGACCATATGGGATGCTGAGAATCAAACCCGGGTCGGCCACATGCAAGGCAAGCACCCTACGCTCTGTGCTATGACTCCAGCCCCAAGAGTATAAAATTTTTTAACTAAAAGGAACTTCACCCCTAAGAATATGGATAAGAATCTAGGAAATAACTCAAGTAGTAGAGCATATGCCCTTCCATGCGCGATGTCCTGAGTTTAACTCCCATTGGCACAAATTCCTCCAACTACTGTTAGGTGTAGTCCTACTGGCCCATGACAAGTCACTGCACTATCAAGCCTAGTAAGTACTAACCTGTCAGGCCCACACTGCCTGACCAAGTATTACCAGGGATGCCTGCCTACCTCCAAGAACCTCTGGGAATGGCAGGCCCCCCAAAAATAAATTAATTTTAAAAAGCACACACAGAACTTAAAATCCTATATTAAACTTCTCTCTAAACCCCTACTGACTATAATGCAACTACTTTATTAGGTAGGAAGGACTATTCCATCCTATCTATGAAAGTTCAGGGTTGGTACTTCTCATATGAATGTTAGTAAGGGGTATAAAGAAATAACAATTTTGAGGGAAGCATAAGCACAAAAGTGTATAAATCTGTAAATGTGCCCTCACGGTGATTCATAATTAAAAATAAATAAATAAATTTTTTAAAAAATAACAATTTTAGAAATTTTAATAAATTTAGTATTTGATAGATTTAAATAATAAAATAATAAAGAAATAAAGAAATAACAAAGAAAATTATTGTGTTTTTTTTTATTGAATCACCGTGAGATGCACAGTTACAAAGCTGATCATGGTCAGGGAAAATTATTATTTCTTTATATTCCTTCTCATTCTCAAGCAAGTATCATAGGGGGCATAGGTAACAGCTCTTGAAAATTTATAGGATAATTTCATATAACTTCATAATAAGCCACAAAACAGCCCTATAAGTCGTAATATAGGACTTAAGAAGACCACAAATTAAAAGTGGTGTGACTAAGGCAAAGTAAGTTAAATGAATTATCAAAGACATAAAAGCTAAGAGAAAAAGACAGGATTACAACACAGATATTGATCTGATCTTTCCATTATATCACAAAGAGTAATATAAAATTAGAGATGCTTGAAACACATAGCAACAATAACAAATATTAAGCTAGGTTATTTTCATAAATTTTAGGCACTGGGGTAGAAAATTTTAGCTTTTCACATCATCAAAAAGAACAGAAAACTTCACTATTTTATGCAGAAGTATTACATATCATTAGTTAACAAGAGTCACTAAAATAGGAAATCTACCAAACTAGAGAAAGAAACATAGTAGTAGATTTACTCAATTAATTAGTAAAATTGTGAAATTAATACAAATCACTTTGTGGTTTGTTTATAGAAAATTATATGAGGATGTTTTCCTGAATCTCTTGCTGATAGAAATTAATCTTCTCAATTAGATCATATCATTACTTATTACTTTACACAAAGCGTAATTGCTCTTACTTTCCCTTCCCTAAAATTCTGGACATTTTTCACATAGTTCTAGAATTGGGGTTCTAAGATGAACTGCTGTATAGCTTCTTACTAATCCCGTAAAGTTTTGTACAGATGCTAATGTATGTTTGCTCTGCCATCATAGAGAAGACCCTAGGGAATTCGAAATCTGATCTCAGAGAAAGCAGAGCTCAGTTCACAAAAAAGATCTGCTCTTTCCAGTTAAGATTTTTTCCTGAAAAAAAAAAATCACAAAGTAAGAAACACACTGGTCTTATCTCCTACCATTCCTCTATAATCCTTCTCAAAACACTATAAATTTAATTAAATACTTTTATTTCACATTTTCTCCTATGATAGTTTAATTTTTGATACCTCCTTTGTTTATTGTAGGTTTTAAGAGTAAAATAATCCTATTGTTTTGAAGTATATTAATTAGATATGTAAGATAAAATATCAGGTATATGATTGTTAGGACATGCTCTAAGACCTCACCAGAAAGAAAAACAATGTCCAGAAATACAAAGTAAGCACTTTTCTTATAGATTTAGGATGTTACTTGGCAATATTAATTAGGTAAATTCATGCCATAAAATTTATATGTAATAACTAATCAAGTTTACAATCTTTTTTTTTCAGAAGAAATTATTAAAATAAGCAAATTAGTATTGAGACTTTTACCCCACATTCTGGGAAAGATTAAGTAGAAAAAGGAAGAACTGTGTGGGTGACATATTACATAAATCTTTTCTATATTTTACAAACCTGAATAAATTTCATCTAGGGAGAAAAGAAATGAAACATTCATTGACAGTATTTTACACATAATACCACATATACAACTACCGCAAATAATAGATGAAAAATACAATTCTTTTGCTTTTTTTTGGGTCACACCCAGCGATGCTCAGGGGTTACTCCTGGCTTTGCACTCGGGAATTACTCCTGGCAGTGCTTGGGGGACCATATGGGATGTTGGGAATCGAACCCAGGTCGGCCACGTGCAAGGCAAACGTCCTACCTGCTGTGCTATTGCTCCGGCCCCTAGATGAAAAGTAATTTTTGAAGCTTAGATTCATGTGGACAAATTTTCAAATTTAACCCAAAAAATCACTAGATTCCTATTTATCTTTTTTCACCCCTCCCTTCCCTTTGTTCTTGTTGCTCTTATTGGGATGACAGGGGGTGTACACTTGTTCTCAGTGTTCCCCGCGTCACATATTTCAGTTGTGTGCTCCCACACACGTCGATTCAGTACACCAGAGAGCACATTTTGTTGTAACATCTGGAATCCAACTGCAGAACCTCCAGGATCTCTCTCTCACAGGCTGGATAGTACCAGGCTCTCTGCCCTAGACCCCACCTCAGTACTTCTGTAGATTCTGGGGATTGGATCGTTGCTCAAATGTCATTACATAACGAAAACTTGCATATCCTCACAATCCTTCAAAGCAACAACTCACATTCTTTGTCTCATACTTGTCTTCTGGCTTGAGTACCAGATGAATTGCTTGACTTACCTTTCTTCTCTTATTGTATATTACATTATTATATCATATCATAGATTTATTAAATGTTTTCTAGTTAAGATGTACATTTTACATGTGTACACTTTATGTGAATTTACATGTATGTACATGTACATTTAAATATATGTATATATATGTATATATCTTTAAACTAAAATCACACCCAGGTGGCCAGAGTGATATTACAGTGGGTAGGGCATTTGCCTTGCATGTAACTGACCCAGGTTCAATCCCCGGCATCCCACATGGTCCCCCAAGCACTACCAGGAGTAATTCCTAAGTACAGAGCCAGGAGTAACCCCTGAGCATCACCAGGAGCAACCCAAAAAAGGAAAAAACTATAAAATAAAATTAAATTAAGTCACTCACAACCCAGGAATTCAGATTGACAGCTTCAGATGACTCACAATCACATTCACTCTAGGGAACACATTCATTGGGTCAAATATTATTATTTCTATCTTTGGCCAAATCTTGCGCATATACATAAGGTGAATACTGTATGTCATTATTATACTGTATGTAATTAAAACAAAATATAAAGATAGTTATTCAAACTATTGTTCATAAATACATCAAGGTAAATAAAAACTTCTAAAACTGCCCATTCTTCATGTTGTGATCATTTTTTTGTAGTTTTGGTGCCACTTCCAGCTCTGCTCAGGGGCTATTCCTGGATGTGCACTCAGGAATTACTCCTGGAGGTGCTTGAGGGACCATATGTGATGCCATGGATCGAACTTGGGTTGACTACATGCAAGGCAAACTCCTTAATCCCTGATGTGATAATTCTTTTTTTTTCCTGATGTGATAATTCTTAATTTATATTTCTACATGCTATGCTTTGGTAATGGCTTATCTATTAGTCTATACATCATCCCCATTAAAAAAATATAAAACTTTCCATTAATGTACATTTTTTCTAAGAAAGAATCTCTAAAACAGTGCATACAACTTAGCCTATTAGAGCCAATTTATTATGCTTGCCAAGTAATTCTTAATGTTTAATCTAAAGGAAAATATCCACCCTCATTTCAAGAAAAATGGGGATTTTTGCTACTTTTTTATTGTTTTGGGCCACACGCAACTGTGCTCAGGGATTACTTCGGGCTCTATGCTCAAGAATTACTCCTGGAAGCCTCAAGGGACCATAAGGGGTGATCAAGCCCAGGTTGGCTGCATGCAAGACAATCACCCTACCCATTGTACTACTACTCCAGCCTCAAAAGTTGAGTTTGTTTTTTTTTCATTAGTGAATCACCATGGGGTACAGTTACAGACTTACAAACTTCTGTGCTTACATTTCAGTCATACAATGGTCAAGTATCCATCCATCCACCAGTGCCCATTTTCCAACACCAATGGTCCCAGCATCCCTCCCACCATTCTCACCTGTTCCGCCTCCCCACACCCTACCTCTGTGGCAGGGCATTCCCTTTTGCTCTCTCTCTCTCTCTCCTTTTGGGTGTTGTGATCTGCAATAGAGGTATTAAGTGGCCATCGTTTCAGTCTATAGTCTGCTTTCAGGGTGTATCTCCCATCCTGAGCGGATCCTCCTAGCACCATTTACTTAGTGATCCCTTCTCTAACTGAACTGCTTTTTCCCTCAGTATATGAGTCCGGCTTCTAACTGTGGAGTAATCCTTCCAGTACTTATCTTTAATAATCTTGGGTGATAGTCTCCCATTCTGTTACTTTATATTCCACAAAGTAGTGCAATTCAAAAGTTGAGTTTTACAGGAAAAGGTTCTACTACATATTATGTTCAATACAACCCTTAAAATATAATACACTATGTTTTTAAAAAATTAGACTAAAATAACAATTAAGCAGTCTAAACTAAGTGAAAGAATTTCTGGAATATTACTCATCTGGGATGACTAAGTATAAATTGACATTTCTCCTAGCTAAGATTCTTTTAATCCTCTATTTATAGAAAGACAAATTGAGCACTGCTGTATCTAAAAATCTCAATGTTAAGAACTATAGAATTTTGGTTGATTTGGGGGGCGGGGAAGTGGGTGGACCACATCCAGCTGTGCTCAGAGCTTACTCTTGCCTTTGTGCTTTGGGATAACTTGTGGTGCTCAAAGGACCATATGTATTACTAGAAATGGAACCTAGGTCAGTGCATACAGGATAAGCACTTTACCTGCTGTACAATTACTCTGGCTCAAGAACGACAGGCATTGAAGAATTGAAATTCACATTCTACAATAATGTAGAGTAATATATAGACCTAATTAAACTAACATAAATCACATCTAAAAACTGAAAAATGTTGTCAGTCCCATTTTCAAAATGAACTGCATGAAAGAATAATATTTCCACAGGCTTCCAATTTTAGAAAAACTGTCTAAAATTTTAGTTTTAAGTTATCTTTTAAGCATGGAGGTATATCTAATTTGGTTAGTCTTCGTGATTTTGTTCAAGAATACTTCCAAATTCTTATAACTTAAAAAAAAAAAGTGCCAAATCCACTAAAGACCAGGTCTCCATCTGTGAGCTCTAAAAAAATGTTTCAACAGTAACACACCCCATTTTTTACTTTTTTTCTTTAGTTTTGGGTGGGGTTATTGGCTGTACTCAGGGCTTGCTACTGGCTCTGCAGTAAGGGATCACTCCTGGCAGGGCTCAGGGCACCAAAGGTAATGCCAGGGATTGAACCCAGATAGGCCTCACACAAGGCAAGCACTTTACTCCCTGTACTATCACTCCAGCCCATATATCACATTCTTAAGTGCCTTTGTACTAGGTGTAATAGGGACTCCAATGACTCCAAATAAATTCTCATCTTCCATCAAATATAAAGAAAATTGTTGAAATGAGAAAAATATAGATGATCATGATAGTTGGTACACCTGAGTAACACATAACCCTTCCTCCTGTAGCAAATTAAGTTTCTAGATAGGCCAAATCCTAAAAAAAAGTGTTTAAGCTCTGATTTTTATATTTCAAAATAAGAATGCAAAGTGAAGTTTTTGGAAATGTCACTTACTTCATCAATAAACATGAAATGATAGTATTTATAAATGTTTTACATTTTGTATCTCTACATACTCAACAAGAGGAACAATTTAAGAGTATAAATTTGCAATGTTCTTTACTTCATTTATTTATAAATTTAAAGAGTGAAGCTATAACTAATTCATTCTCTTTAAAAATGTATAGTCATTATGGGGCCAGGGAGATAACTCAAGTGGTAGAATACATTTCTACCATGCTCTGGGCCCTGAATTTGATCTCAACCCCACATGGCCCCCCAAGCATTGCCAACTATAACCCTAGTGGCTGCCAACTACTGCCACACTAAGCACTCACGAAGCCAGGCCCACACACAGTGCCTTAGATCCTATACTATCTCTCCAACACCAAAGTTACCTGTGGGTTTTTTCTAATCATTAGGAACTTTGACTTACATGCTGTTAATAGAGTTTCAGATGCTGCTCGCCACTGTGAGCATCCTTTCACCAACATCTCAAGGAACTTCATTAAAAACATCCATTAACAGATTAATTATAAGAGGTATAATGTATAAAATGTATTATCTTATGCACCTGCAGCTAAGCAAAAACAACATGCAATCATACATACACACAATGGATTTTTTTAATTCATAAGAGAAAAGGAAAATTCTCCTATTAGCAATAACATGAACCTTGGGGATTATAACACATGAAATGATATAGATAAAGAAGGACAAATAGGGCCAGAGAAGTAGTTCATCAGGTAGGGTGCTTGATTTTTCACATAGGGGCAAACCCTGGTTTAATTCCCAGCATATGGTTCCCTAAGCGTTTCCAGAAGTGATGCCTGAGCACAGAATCAGGAGTAGCCCTGAGGCACTGAGCACAGCTGGGATGCAAAATAATAATAATAATAATAGTTATTATTATTATTATTATAATGAATAGATTCATTAGGACAGGAAATAAGGAAACTACACATTAAACAACATAGACAACTATACAGACTAGTTTATCCAACAGTAGCAGGATACACATTCTTCTCAAAAACACATGAACTATCATCCAGAATAAATCATATGGTAAGCCATAAATTCAGCCTTTCATAATAAATTTAAGAAGGTTGAAATCAAATCCATCATTTTATCTAGCCATAATAGCATCAACCAGAATATAAAAAAGGAAAACTGAAAAATTCCTATGTTAAAATTAATAACATGGTAGAACAATAATAGAAAAAAGAAGAAATAAAAAGATAAATTTGCAAATATTTTGAGTAGAATAAAAATGGAAATATTAATAGGGTGTAGCAAAAGCAGTTCTAGGAGAAATGTTTATAGCAAGAGATGCTCACAGTAAGCAAAAACAAAGCTGCCCAAATGAACGACATGTCTTTACATCTTACGTAACTAGGAAAAGGAGCCTGATCCAAAGTTAGTCGAAAGAAGAAAATAGTGCCGGGGCCGCAGAGATAGTGACAGGTAATGACAGATAATGACAGGAAAGGTGCTCTGCACGTGGCATCACCAGCATCCCATATGGCCCCCAAGCACTGCCAGGAGTAATTCCTGAGCACAGAGCCAGAAGTTACCCCTGAGCATCACTGGATGTGGCCCAAAAATAAAAATAAAATAAAGAAGAAATTAACACAGAAATTTTCATAAATAAATAAATTAAGAGACAGTAGAAAAGACCAGCAAAATGAAGAGTTGCTCAAAAAACTAGAAACTGAGTTTTCATATGATCCAGCAAATATCACTTCTGGAAATATACCTGGGGTCCCAAAAGCACAAGGCCATCTGCATTTCTATGCTTACTGCAGCACTATTCACAATAGTCTGAATCTGGAAACAACCCAGTGCCTGAGAACAGACAACGGGCTGTAGAAACTATGGTACATCTACACAATGGATTACTATGCAGCAACCGAAAAAATGAAGTCATGAAAGTTGTTTATAAATGGTGGACATGGAGAGTAACATGCTGAGTGAAATGAGTCAGAAGGAGAGGAACAGACATAGAATGATTGCACTAATTTGTGGGATATTTAAAAAAAATACATATGGTATATGATACTAATAGCCAAGGACAGTAGAATCAAGTGACAGAAGGACTAGTCCACTGTTGAAAGCTTGCCACAAGCTGGGGGAGGAGGTTCGTCAGGGAGAATGCAATTAGGATAAAGGACCACTGTGACAATGATAGTTGGAAATGATCACTATGGGACAAGAACTGAGTGCTGAAAGTAAGTAAAGGGCTATACATTATAATCTTTCAGTACTTGCATTGTAAAACAAAATACCCAGAAGGAGGAAAGGAGAGAAATAGAAAGAGAGAGAGAGAGAGAGAGAGAGAGAGAGAAGAAAAGTGACTGCCACAGAGATAAACTGGGGGTGGGGTGGCTAGGGAAACAGGAAACCACTGATGGTGGAAAATATACACTGGTGAAGGGACAGGTGTTGAAACATTGTATGACTGAAACCCAATCATGAACAGGTTTGTAACTGAGTGTCTCATGGTGATTCAATAAAAAAATTAATTTTTTTAGAAATGAAGAGTTTCTAATTTGAAAATAAATTTTGGGGGCCACACCTGATAGTGCTCAGGGTGTACTCCTGGCTCTGAGCACAAAGATCCCTCCTAACAGTGCTCAGGGGACTATATGGGTGACAGGGATCTATCCTGGGTCTGCTGCCTGCAAGGCAAGCACCCTCCCTATAGTTCTACCTCTCTGGCACCTGAAATTATTTTTAAAAGGAAAAAAGAGATAATTCATCTGAGAAAACCTTGCAGCATAACTAAGTGGCATTTATTTTAGCAATTAAAAGTATTGATTCAGGGGTACAGAGAGATAGAATAGTGCTAAAATTGTTCGCCTTGCATTCTGCTGACCTTGGTTTAATTTACTGTACTAAATATAGTCCCCCAAACCCTACCAGAATTTATTCCTGAGAACCACCAAGTGTGGCCACGTCCCAAAGAAAACAACAGAGTTATCCAGGCACATCTCCTTTTGGGGTCACCCACATCTCAAGTTAGTATGTGTAATTCCTTTTTTTATTTTAGTCACCATAATGTACAGTATAATATTGTCAATGATAGTATTTCATGCATATAATGTTCCAGCACTATACTCCCTCACCAGTGTCTATTTCCCTCCACCATTATATCAGGGTCCCCCCCACTTCAAGCTTCCTAACACCCCATCTCTGTCTCCCCATGTTAAGTTCAGTTCTTTATACCAGTTCAGTGATTCTGCTGTTTGGGCCTATTTGTTATTTCCTTGCTTTGCTTCTTTTAATCCCTCTATGAAAGAAGTCATTCTGTCTTTCTCCCTCTCCTAGCTGACTTCGCTCAGCATTATAAGCTCCAGTTCCATCTATAGAGCAATAAATTGTGTGGTTTCATCTTTTCTTGCATCTGAGTACGTATATTCCCTCATGTGTATATACCATAGATTCTTCATCCAGTCATCTGTTCTTGGACAGTTGGGTTGTTTCACAAATTTTGGCTATTGTGAATGGTGTTACAGTGAACATTTGAGAGCAAATATCATTTTTGGAATGAGATTTGGGGCTTTTGGAGTAGATGCCAAAAAAGTAGACTTTCTGAGTCATCTGGTAGTTTATTTCTTAGGTTTTTTTAAAGAGTGTCTGTATTATTTTCCAAAAAATGGTTGATAAAGATAAGATTACCACCAGCAATGGATAAAGGTTCCTTTTTCCCCCATACACATGCCAGCTCTGGTTGTCTTTATGCATTTTGATGTGAGCCAGTCTAATCAGTGTGAGGTGGTATTTCATTGTTTCAATTTGCATTTCCCTGATGATAAGTGATATGGTGCATTTGTTTTTGGGTGTCACATCTGGCTGTGCTCAGGGTTTACTCCTGACTCTGTGCTCGGGGATCACTTTTTTTTTTTGTTTTGGTTTTGGGCCATACCCAGTGGTACTTAGGGTTTACTCCTGGCTCTGAGCTCAGGGATCACTCCTCGTGAGCTCAGGGGACTATATGGGATACCAGGGATCAAACCCAAGTAGGCCACATGCAAGTGCCCTAATCACTGAATTTTCCCTCTAGTCCCTCAGGGATCATTTCTAGTGGAGCTTGCGGGGACCATATATGGTGCTAGGGATTGAACGAGGGTTGGTCATATACAAGGAAAGCCTCTTAACCCCTGTACAATCCTTTAGGCTCTTCTTTGCTTATTTGTCTGTTTTCAATTTATTGGATAACCTCAGTTCTCCCCAGTCTGGTGAAGCATATGTTCTCTCTTAAATACATTACTCTTTCTTTCCCCCTAATATTCCATTAATAAAATAATTTTACTTTAAAAAAAGAATAAGTATCAAAAATCATATGCATAATTAAGTATCTATACCACCATATACATATGGATAATATAATCATACAAAAAGATACCAAAAAAGCAACTAAAATTTTCAACATCAATTCATGATAAAAATCTCTCTTGTAATGCATACAAATGACATACACCTTAACATAATAAAAGCCACTTTATATGACAAATCTAATATAGTACTCACATCAAATATGATACTCCATGGAAGAAAATGAATGGTACAACACAAGATCATAAATAAAACAAAGATGACCACATTTCACTTTTAGTTACCATTGTCAGAGAAGTTAGGACTAGAAAAAAAATAAGATCCAAAAGAGAAAAGAAGTAAGATCATCTCCACTTCTCAGAAAATTAGAAATTGAGCTCCCATTTGACACAGCAATACCACTTCTGTGAATATATCCCAGGGAGGCAAAAAAGTATAGTTGAAATGACATCTGCACTTGTATATTCATCGCAGCACTGTTTAAAATAGCCAGAATCTGTAAAATACCCAAGTGCCCAAAAACAGATGACTGGTTAAAGAAACTTTGGTACATCTACACAATGGAATACTATGCAGCTGTTAGAAGAGATGAAGTCATGAACTTTGCATATAAGTGGATCAACATGGAAAGTATCATGCTAAGTGAAATGAGTCAGAAAGAGAGAGACAGACATAGAAAGATTGCACTCATCTGTGGAATATAAAATAACAGAATAGGAGACTAATATCCAAGAATAGTAGAAATAAGTACGAGCAGGTTTGCTCCACAGCTTGGAATGCCGTGCCACAGAGACAGGTGGGGAGGGGGATGGAGTGGGGTAGTGGGAGAGATACTGAGATCATTAGTGGTGGAGAATGGGCACTGGTGGAGGGATGGGTACTCAAGCATTGTATGACCGAAACACAAGCATGAAAATATGTAAATCTGTAACTGTACCCTCACAGTGATTCACTGATAAAAAATAATAAATTTTAAAAATAAAACTCTAAAATCCACCAACTATTAAACTGACTGCTAATATATTTGTGAGCCTACTTTTCCAGTTCTGAAGTTGTATCTAGCTATTTTTATATGCACTTCAGGGGAATGTTATAGATAGTTTAAGTGTATTACAAATCATTAAAAATATTTCAATAACAAAACCGACTCAAAATTGATTAAAAACATGAATGCAACAACAAACCCATAAAACTCCTGGAAGAAAACAGAGAGGGTAAGCTTCTTGACACTGGACTTGGCAATAATTTCTTGGATTTCAAATCAAAAGGAAAAGCAAAAGAAGCAACAATAAACAAGTGGGAATATGTCAAACTAATAATTTTCCCCATGGCAAAACAAACCATCAACAAAATATAAAGGCAACCACTGGAAAGAGAAAAATACTCCAAATCATTCATAAGGATAGCACTGTAGCACTGTCCTCCCATTGTTCATCGATTTGCTCGAGCAAGCACCAGTGACGTCTCCATTGTGAGACCTCTTATTGTTTTTGGCATATCGAATACACCACAGGTAGCTTGCCAGGATCTACTGTGAGGGTGGGATACTCTCAGTAGCTTGCCAGGCTCTCCGAGAGGGACGGAGAAATTGAACCCGGGTTGGCCGCATGCAAGGCAAACGCCCATCTAATTCAGTTTGAATCAGCAAAGCAATCTGATTCAAAAATAGGCAGAGGAACTAATAAGCATTTTTTTCTAAAGACATACAAATGACCAGTAAGCACATGAAAAACTACTTTGTATCAATAATTATCAGGAAAATACAAGTTAAAATCAACATGATCTATCAGGGTCAAAGAGTGCAGCAGGTAGGGTGTTTGCCTTGCAAAGAGCTGACCCAGATTGAATCACTAACATGACAAGCACCACCAAAACGAATGACTGAGCACAGAGCCGGTAGCATATACTGAGCACCGCCAGGTGTGGCAAAATATATAAACAAAGATGATCTATTACCTCACACCCCTCAGCATGACTATCAGTGAAGAGACAAGAAATAACAAATGTTGGCAAGGATGTAGAGAAAAGGGAACCCTCAAACAATGTTAGTGGTAATGTAAATTTGTGTGGCCTCTATGGAAACAGTATGGAGGAAGTTCCTCAAAAAATTCAAAACAGGGCTGGAGTGATAGCAAAGCAGATAGGGCATTTGCCTTGCACGCGGCCGACCCAGGTTTGATTCCCAGCATCCCATATGGTCCCCTGAGCACCACCAGAAGTAATTCCTGAGTGCAAAGCCAGGAGTAACCCCTGAGCATTGCCAGGTGTGACCCAAAAAAGAAAAAAAAATCAAAATAGGGGCTGGAGTGACAGTATAGCAGGTAGGGCATATGCCTTGCACAGAGCCAACCCGGGTTCGATTCCCAGCATCCCATATGGTCCCCTGAGCACTGCCAGGGGTAATTCCTGAGTACAGAGCCGGGAGTAATCCCTGTGCATCACTGGGTGTGACCCAAAAAACAAAACAAAACAAAACAAAAATGATTTAAAATAGAATTATCATATAATCCAGTAATCCTACATCTGGGTATATATGCAAAGGAAATGAAAACATAATATTAAAAAGATACCCAGGGGCTGGAGCTATTGTACAGCGGGTAGAATGTTTGCCTTGTACTCAGCTGACCTGGGTTCAATTCCCAGCATCCCATATGGTCCCCCAAGCAGCAAGCACCGCCAGGAGCAATTACTGAGTACACAGCCAGGAGCAACCCCTATGCATCACGGGGTGTGGCCCAAAAAGCAAAAGTAAATAAATATATAAATAAAATAAAAAGACACCCAGAGGGGCTGGAGCGATAGCACAGCAGGTAGGGCGTTTGCCTTGCACGCGGCCGACCCGGGTTCTAATCCCAGCATCCCATATGGTCCCCTGAGCACCACCAGAAGTAATTCCTGAGTGCAAAGCCAGGAGTAACCCCTGTGCATCGCTGGGTGTGACCCAAAAACCAAAAAAAAAAAAAAAAAGACACCCAGAGGCTATAGCGATAATACCGAGGATAGGGTACTTGCCTTGCATACAGCCAACCCAGATTTGATCCCTGGCATCCTATATGGTCCCCTGAGCATCGCCTGAAGTAATTCCTGAGTGCAGAGCCAGGAGTAAATATCGCTGGGTGTGGCTCCCCTCCAAAACAATTTTTCTTTTAATTAAAAAAATAAATTAACAGGGGCTGGAGCGATAGCACAGAGGGTAGGGTGTTTGCCTTGCACTCGGCCAACCCGGGTTCGATTTCCAGCATCCCACATAATCCCCTGAGCACCACCAGGAGTAATTCCTGAGTGCAAAACCAGGAGTAACCCCTGTGCATCACCAGGCGTGACCCAAAAAGGAAAAATAAATAAATAAATAGATAAATAAATAATAAATTAACAGATACTCATACTTCCTGTTATTTGCAGCACTGTTCATAACAGTCTAAAAATATTAACCTAATATATAAATGCTAAATTTAGAGCAGAAGTCCTGCCTATCCCCTATGAATTGGAAGTTTTCAACAGTCATTTTATTTATGGTCCTCAAGTCAAGATTCTTGTGCCAGAAATGTGAATCTCTGCTTTCATGAGGGCTCTGCCAACTTCTCTTCTCAAGGACCTAAAGAGGTCCCATCCCTCATTCCAGACAGTAGCCAAAGAGTAAATGGAAGTACCTCAGTATTTTTTTCAAGTGGCAACAGGAAATGGACAAAGAGATTCAACACCATTGCCCTTTGAAAATGATTTTGGTATATCTTTCTTGCCTCAACTCCTAGGTTACTTTCTCCCTAAAATTTCATTCACAATGAAAAATGATGAAAATATCAAATTTAATACCAAACCAGAGTTTTATAGTCCTAGAAATCCTTAGATTCAAGATAGTTTGGAGCTGGGAGAAATTTTTAAGATTGAGTTCATGGGGCTGAAGCAATAGCACAGCGGGTAGGGCATTTGCCTTGCACGCAGCCAACCCAAGTTTGATTCCCAGCATCTTATATTGTCCCCTGAGCACCACCAGGGATAATTCCTAAGTGCATAAGCCAGGAGTAACCCTTGTGCATTTGCCAAAAGCAAAAATAAAAAAAATTGAGTTCATGCCTTTACTTTTATACGTAATTGAACAAATCAGAGGTTCAATAACTTTTCTGAAGTTTCTCTTAAGTTTGATTTTTTTAAATAAATAAACATTTTTCAAGTTTTTTATTGACAATCTTTGCATAGGAAAAAAGGAAGTAAAGATGTCTAAGCTTTTAAAATATATTCTTTTAAATTTTTCTGGTTTTTTATTGTTAGGGGCCACACTGATGGTATTGGTGCTGAGGGAAGGGAAGGGTCATGCAATCCTGGACTTGAACACACCATTTGAGCCAAATCCCAACCTTAAACCTGCTATTTTTTCAATCTAATACAATCTTAATAGAAGTCAATAAATAAAGAAAAATGAGACTTACATTCTGCCTAAAAAAAAAAACAGGAGAAATCTGTATATTGATTTCTACAATAATTCACAATACAGCTCTGTGCCTAAGATCAAGAAATTCAAGGGGAGAAAAATAATGACAAACGTCTCCATGAACTTTTGGGAAGTTATTTTTTTCCTTTTAGAGTCATCTAAAGAAAGATCAGGACCACATGTGAATTATGTTATTCTGAGAAAACTCTACTTGAAGGACAAAATGTGTTTTATTGCTCCACAAGGAAAAAAGAAACTGGACTTTATGAAACACACTGGAAAGTCCCATCCTTTCCACATTAGTATAATAAAATAAGATATCACCAGCTATGATCTAAGCAACACACTTATAGAGGTCATTAGAGGTTACACAAAATTTCATCATGAAATACAGTTTTTCCATTTATCTGGGTAACTCTTTGTAATTACTACCATTTCAGCTAAGATTATTTACAGCTAAAATTGCTTGGTTTTCATATTTTTGTTTTTCTCTGTATCCTGCCCACACGGCAGAGCCTGGCAAGCTACCCATGGCGTATTCGATATGCCAAAAACAGTAACAACAAGCTCACAATGGAGACGTTACTGGTGCCTGCTCAAGCAAATCGATGAGCAATGGGATGACAGTGACACAATTATTCTGTATTTTTATAATTTCTTGCTTTGCCTCAGTATTTTTTATACCTTAAATAATATTCAGTGCCCCAAACTTTATTTTAAAATTATATACAATTCAGGAATGAAAATCGGGGGCCTAGCAATAGTACAGTGACTAGGGTGCTTGCCTTGCACATAGCTGACACAAATTCAATCCATGGACTCCATAAGGTCTCCCAAACCCTCCAGGAGTGACCCCTGAGCACAGAGTCAGGAATCAGCCCTGAGCACTGTCCAGTGGGAACCAAAACCAAAGAAGATGCCACAGGAGGAGGAGGAGGAGGAGGAGGAGGAGGAGGAGGAGGAGGAGGAGGAGGAAGAAGAAGAAGAAGAAGAAGGAGGAGGAGGAGGAGGAGGAGGAGGAGGAGGAGAAATATCAAAATTAACCAAGACAGAATTTGCAACTCTTTAGTCCAAACAAGAAAAGACAATCCAGTAATGTCAACAAATATGATAGCCAAGCTTAATATCGAAGAAAGTAAATCAAATATTTACTTAGGTTTTTTTTTTTATTCCTGGAATGAATTTCTACTCTGAGTAAGAAAAACAACAGCAGTGAATCTAAAATGAGAAAAGAAATTTTGAGATACCCCAATTAAGCCTTATCTCTTCAGAACACACCACAGGGAGGGAGAGATAGTACAAGATAGTATAGTCAGCAGGGCCTTGCCTGGCACGCATCTGACCCAGGTTGGATCCCCAGCATCCCATATGGTCCCCCAAGCCTACCAGGAGTGATCCCTGAGCTCCGAGCCAGGAGTAAACCCTGAGCACCACTGCGCTTGGCCCAAAAACAAAACAGAACATACTACAAATCTCAGTAATTAATAGTCTAGTATATACTGGTACAGGAGTTCTTACCATATTTCATAGACGGTTAAAAGACTCTCTGCCGGCTGAGGTGACACGGAAACAGGCTGCCTCTTTCAAAAGCCTTTACGTGGAGCTGGAAAGATAGTTCAGGCCTTGGGTGCAGCCGGCCACTGCACATGAGCCCCCAGCATCACCAGAACAACGCCCTGAATACAGAGCCAGGAGGAAGGCCTGGCACGTTTGAGTGTGGCCCAAACCCACAGCCCTGCCCCACCCCCCAAAAAACAGCCTACAATTGCTCTGCCTTTTTTAAATATACTTAATCTTGTTGCAAAATGTACTTTACAATTAACTTTGCAGATACTTATAATAAATTCAATTTGTAGACCTCCGTTCCTAAAAAGAAAAATCATTCTAAATTTGTCTTATGTAAAACATGAATTTATTTGTTCCATTTGCATATTTCACTTTTATAAAATTCTTTGTATTTTTTAGAAAATTCAGACAGCAGGATGTAGACAGAAAGAGAAAGGAGAGGATTTTGTAATCGAGTCCTGACAGAGCCAACTCTCAGTAGTCTTTTGGCAGAAGGCCTGCGTATGAACTATTTCCAAGACCTCAGTCTGAAAGGCAGCCAGAGACTCCACAAAAGAAAGGTCCAAATTGGCTTATAACCTTTCCCCTTTGACCCTTTACCCAATTGCCTCATACTTTGTGAACTTAAAATTTTATGAGAGAGTATTTTAACTCTCCTGTTTATAAACAGCCTATTTATTCTAGAGGAACAGCTTGGTAGGACATATCGAGGGCACCTGACCTTGGGTTGTCACAGAAACCATGAGCCTCAGCCTTCTCTTATTTGATCCATATGTTACAAGAGTGGGTAGTTTAAGAAGCCATCACTCTTTGATGGACTAAAAAGCCATCAGAGAGAAATTGAAGCACCGTCTTACCTTGACTCATATGTGACACAGACCCACTTTGGTCCTCTCTAGAGAACAGCTGCAGCCAACATAAGAAAAATAAATAAATCAAGAAAAAAATATGAGAAGAAAAAAATTAATGTGAAAATTAACTGCTTAGAGAAATTTTTTAACTGTTTCTTCCTTAAAAAGAAAAGGAGAAGTTCTTTTAGAGATAAACAGTTAAAGGAGAAAACTCTAAAGATAAAGAGTTTATCTTTCAAAGCTATAAAAGACAAGTGGGGATTTTTAATAATCTGCTACACAATGACAACATAAAACTTTAAAACACAGTTAACAAGTTGGTATATACAACAGAATAGATCTGGGCTAGAAACAGAAAAAAAGGGGCCAGAGAGATAGTCCAGCAGGCAGGGCAGTTGCTTTGCATGTGGCCAACCCAGGCTTGATTCCCTGAACCCATATCATCCCCCAAGCCCGCCAGGACTGATTCCTTGAGTGCAGAGCCAGGAGAAATCCCTGAGCATCAGTGGCTATGGCCCAAAACAAAAGACAAAAAACAGAAAAAATTGCCATAGTGGCAGGGTGGGGTGGGGGGAGACGGGACTGGGGAGGGGGGGAGGGATGTTGGGTTTACTGGTGGTGGAGAATGAGCACTGGTGAAGGGATGGGTTATCGAACTTTGTATGGGGGAAACATGAGCACAAAGATGTATGGATCTGTAACTGTACCCTCACGATGACTCTCTAATTAAAAATAAACTAATAAAAAAAATAAAAAATAAAAAAAACAGAAAAAATTAATCAACTTATTTAAAGGCAGATGAAAGTCACAGGATCCTAAGGCCCATAAGGAGTCATCCACAATAAGATTATTTTGGTAAGGGTACTGTTGATAGTCAAATTATTTGCATAAGGGAACTATGTTCCTAGAATTTAGCTTCTAGACTGTGCCATACGATCTATCAGTGTACGTATGGCTGTGGAATAACTTACTAAACTTCTATGTGATAAGTTTATTCTAAATGTTAAAAAAATATCAACAATATTATTTTTTAAATGATACATTAGGATCTGGAAAAATAGTACAGTGGTCAGGGTGCTTGCTTTGCATGCAGTTGACCTAGATTCAAACACCAGCACCCCATATGCAACCCCGCAGCCCCACCAGGAGTGATCCCTGAGTGCCTAGACAGAATTAAGCCCTAAGCACTACCAGGTGTGACCCAAAATAACAAAATAATATATAAAATAACACATTATAAGATGCCTCATTAGCACAGCAGGACATGCATCAGTCTCATAAAATAACACATAATAGTTGTCACCGATTCTCTATATACACAAAAGTGTTGGGGACCCAGGGGCAATGTATCAGGAGAAATAAAATGAGGCTCAACAAGATTGGACATCCCCTTTAAACAAGGAGGAGTGTGTATAATGAGTGCTTAGCAACAGTAAGATCTTTCAGAGTAATGCCAGGGCCTATTCAACATAAAGAATTGATGGATTCCATTTTTTCCCTCATACTTTATATTTCAAGAATTGTAGGCACTCAGAAGATACAGCTTGTAAACCCACCATACTTATGTAGCTCTAAAGCTTTCCCCAAACAAGTTCTAGATACTGTCCTCATGGAATCTACCTGATTGCCAGCTTCACTTTTCTAATAGTCCAAAACACTAAAAAGTGCTTTGAAGCTTCTCATAATGTAAACAAATAGAAGCAGCTCCAACAAGGTGTCTGTGACAACTCAAAAGCAACACTTTATGGTTTTGCTGGAGTTGTGCTAAAATCTAAAACAAGGTCATATCCTACAAATGTGCATACAGGGATGAAACATTTTCCTTTGGGACTGGATGGGTTGTACAATGGGTAAGACATTTTCTTGAAGGCGGCTGACCCATGTTGATCCCCGGTACCTCATTGGATTCCCCAAGTTTCCAAAGAGTTGTCTCATAGTAACCCTGAGCAGAACTGGATGTGGCCAAAAAGGAAAAAAAGAAAAAAATACACAACTAGCAAAACACATTTTTATTAAAAATTATCTCTATGTTGATATTTTGGTTCCCTAGGCACTGCTACTATTTTCTTCTATCAAGTTCAAAATTTTCTTTCAGAAAAAGATTAACACATACAAGTGGACACTTTTGCCCACTGAAAAATACAATAAAATTGTGATGCAACTGGAATTGGAATGAGAGAAAAGCATGTACACAACAGTAAAAGATTATCATTTTAATATACTATACACATACCTGCAAGAACATATACTTATATATGAGTACTTACAATGACATACATATGGCTGACTTGACAGAAGACAATGGGTTTTTCACTTTAGCAATTTAGAAATAAATGCTTCAAACACTTTCCAACATTAGCTTTTGTTTTATTTCTTCTGTCTCAGGATCCATCAGCATCCGATGAATGTTCACCTATGCCCCTCGCCCTTTTATATGCAGGCTCTCTACTATCCCTATATGAATTCATTCTGGATATGGTGACAAATATTTGTTTCCATACAAATTCAATTCCCCTTTGACTCATTAATTCACCACATTGAACTGAAGGAGCATAAGAGGTAAGAACTATAAACACTGGGCCCAGAGCAATAGTAGAGAAGGTTGAGTGCTTGCCTTGCATGTAGCTAACCCAGGTTCCATCTTTAACACCCCATATGGTCCTCTGAGCCCCACTAGGAGTAATCCCAGAGCTAATAGGCAGGAGTAAACCAAGGCATGACAAAAAGAAGTTATAAATGCCAAATATTGGTTTTCATACGACTCATTACTTCAATATTCTAACCAGGGCACCAAATCAGTTTCTGAGTTTTTCTTGCTTCTAGTAAAAGAAAAAAATATTCGCTCTCAGGAACAGTACATCAAACCATGATCTTTCCATCTCCCTCTGTAGAAATCATAACCCTAAAACGCTAGGATATCAAGCCAGTTTAACAAGCCTCCTAAAGATATCAACTCCTTTATGCCAGCATTTGTTTTTGCCAATTTTTATTTTAGGTACAATGGTTGTTTTTTTACAAGATGTAAACACCACACCTTCCGACAGTCCCCCACTGGGCTCTCAAGTTCCCCTCACTCCCCTTAACCCCAGCCCCTTGGCAAACTCATTTTTAAATTTTAATTATTACATTTAGCCACATGTATTAAAGTGTGTGGTTTTGGCAGACACAGTTACCTCACTTCACCACCAAAGTGCTTATGCCCTTCCATCAATGTACTCAGGTTACACCCAGCCCACCTCACCCACTATCCGCCTTACACAGCATTCCTGGTACTGTAATTCAGGGCCATGGATATTATGTCGGCTTTACTAAATTGGAATTCTCAACACAGAATTTTACTGCTTTCCTTGGTGGACCTCTAGGACCCTTGAGTCCCTAAGAAACTAACAGAATATTTTATCATTGCTCTGTTGTCTCTCAAATATTTCTCCAAACCTATAAGAACAGTAGTCCTTGCAGGTGTCCTGTTGTAAAATAAAATCTAGTGTGAGACCCAGCCTCATCATAGCTAACAATAAGGAGCAGAACTAAAAGGAAAATAGTACAGTATAAATTAGTTATAAATTAGTTATAAATTCATAAACTATGAAAATTTAAAAGGGTGCCCAGGGGCCGGAGCGATAGCACAGAGGGTAGGGTGTTTGCCTTGCGCGCGGCCGACCCAGGTTCGATCCCCGGCATCCCATGTGGTCCCCTGAGCACCGCCAGGAGTAATTCCTGAGTGCAAAGCCAGGAGTAACCCCTGAGCATCGCTGGGTGTGACCCAAAAAGCAAAAATAAATAAATAAATAAATAATAAAATAAAAAGGTGCCCAAATTTTAAAGATCTGAATTCACCAAGCAAAAGATAGACTGACCAGATACATCAGGAAATAAAACTCAGCATTCTGTTGCTTTCAGGAAACACACATGAATTTCAATAATAAAAATAAATTCTAAATAAGAGGCCAGAAAACTACCACACACATAAATAGTAGTAGCATTAAAAAGACAGGGATGGGGCGACAGAGACATACGGAGGTAAGACAGCCAACCAAGGTTACATCTCTAGCACCATATATGATTCTCTGAGCATTTCCAGGAGTAACTCCTGAGCACAGAGTCAGGAATAGGCCCTGAGCAAAGTCAAGTGTGGCCCAAACCTCCCCCAAAGAAAAGTCATGCTTAAATCAGAAAAAATATATTTCAAATTTTAAAATTAAGAAAAATGGATAGATATTATATGATTAAAGAGCCAATACATCAAGAGGAGATAATACTCTTTAATATTTATGCGGCAGATTAAGGGATAAGAAAATATTAAGGGGCAACTAAAGGCCTGAAGAGAGATGACAGAGAAAACACAATAGTAGTATGTGACTTAGAACTCCTCCTCACTGTTAGATAGATCAACCAGAGTAGAAACAACAGTCTTAAATAGCTGGACAAGCTGAATTAATAGATTCTTACATATGTGTTCACAAAATCTGTTTGTGGTGCTCTCTTACCACTTGCATTCAGTGGCCATGAGCCACTTCCCACCCCAGCCTGTCACCTACTTCCCCACCCCAGCCTGTCACGGAGGCCAACAGACACATGAAGGACGGAACAGGGCCACCAAACTTGTTGGTGATCAGTTGCTATTTATTCCAGTCTTCACCCCACCATTTATTCCATTCTCCCCTGAACGCCTATGCCTACTCCAATCTCACTGAGTACCCCCGTCCAGTCTCACACTGCCCCTTGTTTCTGTCCCTTCTGTCCCTCATGCTACTTTCCCCACGCCCAGTATCACAGCCTTAGTCAGAGGCTTACTCATCCTTGGGGATGCTCTTCTAAGACAAAGATCTCCTACTAGGAGATCCACTGAAGGACAAAATTTCATCTAGTCCATAACCATTTAAACATCACTTTATATTTACTTCTTTTTTGGGGGGGGGTCATACCCAGTGGTGCTCAGGGGTTACTCCTGGCTCTGCATGCAGGAATTACTCCTGGCTATGTTTGGAGGGCCATATGGGATGCTGGGGATTGAACCTGGGCCAGCTTTGTGCAAGGCAAATGCCCTACCCACTGCACTATCATTCCAGCCCCCTTAAATTTATTTCTTAATAATTTTTCTAGTCATTTTGTATGGACACAGTAAGAGATAATTAAGCTTATAGGATGGCTCTCCTGGGGACATCTCACTATAGATCCCAGACCACAATCTCCAGCCAGATTATTTCTTCCTAATCCCTGCAGGGTCCTTGTTCAGTCACTTCTCTTTGGGTCAAGACAGAATTTGTCCAGGATCATGCTCTTAACTTATTTTAAGTTTTATGGTAGTTGGCCCATCCATCTTTGATATGAAGGTAACTTATAGCTTGCCCTGGTCCATCCAGTCCCTTTTTCGGGACATTGCTTTTGGGGTGCTAGGAACTAAGGGCAACTGAGGCTTAGGTGGAGTAAATATGACAGATGCCCAGAAGTAAATCTTATTCGGAGTCAACTCCCAAGTTACAAAAGCATAGCATTAACTGTCTTCCTGCGTCTATACAAAAAGGACATTGCTCTAAAATAAACTATGCAAAGGACCTATGGGAAAGAGAAAAGCAATATTTCACTTACAAATACAAAATCCAGAGTCCTTAGAAGGATCTGACCTTACAAGTCATAGGGCCTGATTTGGGGATATAGGTGATTAACAGGTAGGGGAATCAGAGAAAAGAAAAGTTAAAGACAAACACAGAGGAATGGGAGTGCCTCAAGAGCACTATGATGGGTATAACCCAATAAACCTAAGCTCCCTGCGGCAAGGGATAAAGGACAAACCAATGCTATCCTACACTTACACAGCTCTCCAAACCCAGAAACCAAATACACATTCTTCTCCAATATATATAGAATATACCACATTCTATGACACAAGCATGCCAATAACCTCATGAAGCATAATATCAAATATCTTTGAATCACAATTCTATAAAGGTAGAAATCACCATAAAAAAAGAAAAACTCATATACATAATGGAATGCTATACAGCTGTAAGGAATGATGAAATCATTCCATTCACTACAACTTGGATAAAACTGTAGGATTTCATGTTAAGTGAAGTAAGTCAGAAAAATAAGGACAAATACTGGATGATCTCACTAATATGTTGTGTATAGAATAAAAAGACAAGGGAGTGTACAGTATAAAAAAAGGGGACACCTAGATTACCCTTGACCCTAGATTATAGAAATTAGGAAAGGGCCCAGAATGATATAACAGTGGGAAAGGTTTTTGCTTTGCATGCAGCTCGCCTGAATTCATTTCTCAACACCACATATGGTCCACCCAAGCCTCACTAGGAGTGGTCTCTGAGAACAGAGCCAGGAATATGCCCTGAGCACTGCTGAGTATACCTTCCACACTCCCCTCAAAAAAAAAGAAAGAAATTAAATGAAAAGGATAGAGAAGAAAAGAAATCAAGGGGGAGAGTAAGAAGAAATGGACAGGACAAAGTAGCCTCCAGTAAGTAAATCGGTGGTGTAGAGGTGCAGTATATCTATATATATATATAAATAACAGAGACAGTAATACTATAAGCATGAGATCCAAACTCCAGCAACAAAACTCTCAAGGGAGTAAAGTTGGGAGATAGGAGGGAATCTGGAAACATTGGTGGAGGGAAGTTGATACTGGTGATAGAACTGGTGTTGAAACATTGCATACCTAAAACTCAGTATGAATAATTATGTTAATTATATGAATTATGATGCCTTAATATTTTTGTTAAAATATTTTTATTTAAAAGTAAAGATAAACAAAATTGAAACTGAGCTAGGCTGGGAAAAGGCAGTATTGTACGGCCCCACATTAGTTTATGGATATTTCATAAAACCTACTAAAATAACTCAGGAAACCTACTGAAGATCCATTTTCTTGCTATAATTTAACAATAATTAGTAGACAAATTAATCCTTTGTCTCTTTCTAATTCCTTAATTTCAATTCTGTCAGTAAACATTGTTTAAAAAATATTTGGAAGATTAGTCTATTTGGGGGATGGATAGGGTTGGTAGTCCCCAACAGTGTCAGGGACTATTCCTGGCTTGTGTACAGGAGTGACCCCTGATGTTCTATGTGAGAACATAGGTTGTGCCAGTGATTCAAACGGGCTGGAAGGATAGGAGGCAAGCATGCTAACCCCTGTACTATTCCTCCAGTCCTGGCCCTAAATCTTAAATGAATATAATAATAAGTAATACATATATAATTCATGGTCTAACCAGGAATAAAATCTCATAGAACACATTTAGTACAAATGTTAACTACTAAGCACATAATTAATGGTATTACAAGATCAAAACTTAAATTTGAGGGCCTGAGAGGTAGTGCTTGTCTTTCACATGACTGATCCAGGCTTGATCCCCACCACTCCATTTGATCCCCTGAACCCTTCCAGAAGTGATTTCTAAGTGCAGAGTGGAAGTAAGTCCTGAACACTGGTGGGTGTGATCCAAAACAAAACAATAAAGAAAATTTAATTTCAAGGTGGTTAAAGTATAAATTCAAAAATTTTAAACAAATTTTTATTTCTTGTATTTTTAATTTTTTACTTAAGAAACTCAATTTTGAAGAGAAAAAACAAAAATAAGTATATTGTTGTATTTATAAAATTATATAGTTATTTTAGACATATGTAACACTACTATTATACATTTATATAAATTTAAAGATTAAGTTATTATTGAGAAAAAATTTAGGAAGAAAAAAACAACTTCCTCTTTTTAATGTTGAGAAAAAATATTAAAGCTGCCATTGAAAAAATAATTTTAGTTCTAAAATAACTATTCATAAAAGAAAATTTAGAAACACTGAAATTCTGAGCTACTAACTATTCTGCTGCATTTAGGGGGAAAGCATGACAACGCAATTCTGCAACCCTTATACACACACAGCTTCCATAACTTTGATGATTTTTTTTCCTTGAGAACAAACATAGAATGACATTATTACTTTACTGTATTCAGTCTTTTCATTAGGGTCTCATAATAATAAACAACCTACATTCCCATGCCTAAGAATTTTTTACCAGGAAACCTCACTTTTACTAAACACTGAATTTTGATTATAAAATTTTGAATATGTCACATAGCACCCATTTTGTTTATAATTTTTGAGTGGATGAGATTAAAGAAAATACATTTGTACTAAAGGAATTTTCTGCCACTCAATTGCCAGTGTAGTTATGCATGAAGAATTCTTATTAAGTCAAGAGAACAGAATACATTTAAAAGCAGAATAGACCCCCTTGATTCAGTCCTACAAATGAAAAAATTCAAGATTCAGGTCTCTATGGACGCTTTTCCCTGCTCAAAAAGAACCTCTCTATTAATAACCATTAAAATGTTCCACATTTTTAAGTCTACAACATCATGGCCTCGATACAAATTAGGTATTTAGGAGAAACTATATTTCATTCACAGGAAAGTATTTTAAATGTACACAATTCCTCCATCATGCATTTTTCAAATACTACAGAAAGAAATGTAACTGTTTTTGCAACCTAGGCTCTCAGAGAGCCTAAAGAATTGATATCAATAGGCAGTTTTATGCTTGATGGAAAATCATTCTAAAGGTTTTTTTTAATCTGAAAATGACGTCATCACTGTGAATTTTGCCACACAAAGGCAGGAATTACATTGTGTTGTTAAAATGTTAACAAGTGCATTTCATTTTTTGAAAAGGCAATTTAGTTTCCCTGAAATAAAGAGTTGATTATATCCCTTATTAATGTTAAAAGAATTTGATATATCACAATGTATAAGCATTACAGCATGTGCCAACTATCAAACAGAAAAAAATGAATCTGATTCATGATTCTCTTTCAGAATGTCTTGTTAGTCAATCAAGTGATTTGTAACCGTGATGGCTGTCAGAAATTGGATGAATAATGAGCCACAGTAAAATCCCAAATTTTTTTTTAGCATTCTCATTTTATTATGTGACTTGTACTGCCATTTTGAGCACTGTTTCTCAGCAGCATAATATTTAGATGCTTTTGACTATTAAAAAGGCTAACATATACACAAGTTTGTGCCCAGTACATTTAATATTTTCATATAAAATTAAAACTCTTGGGGGCTGGAGCAATAGCACAGCAGGTAGGGCGTTTGCCTTGCACGCAGCCAACCCGGGTTCGATTCCCAGCATCCCATATGGTCCCCTGAGCACCGCCAGGAGTAACTCCTGAGTGCAAAGCCAGGAGGTAATCCCTGTGCATTGCCGGGTGTGACCCAAAAAGCAAAAAAAAAAAAAAAAGAAGAAGAAGAAGAATCTTAAGTGTTTCAAGGGCCAGAAAAATAGTACAAAGCAAGAGGTAATTGCTTTGCATGAGGCTCACCCATTTCCAATCCCAGGCAGCACATCTGGTCCCCAGAGCATTGTCAGAGGTCACTCTTGACCACAGAACCAAGAATAGTCCTAAGCAGTACCGGGCATGGCCCCAAAACAAAAGAAAAAAAAATGAAGACTTAATGTTTCAGAAGAGAAAGAACCTCAGGACAGTGGTGGAGAGATATTGGCACTTTGGTGATGGGTATTGTACAATAACATTGTATATCTAAAGCACAAATAGTAGCATTATTGTAAACTATGTTAACTCATTTTAAAATATGTAAGTGTGAAATTTATAATTTAGAGAGAGAAATTTTATTCTTTCCAAACCCCTCAGCATTTGCCTCATTTTGTTAGTGAACATACATTTTAGCACCACTCAACCTTTATTTATTTTTTCTATAGGTACAAAAGATTGAAACTTTTTTTTAAACCTAGTAATATTGAAGGGTTGAAACTTCCTTCCAATGACTACATTGTATAGTGTGTTCTCAATCACAACCATAACATAAACTGAGAACCCAAAAACATTTAATCAAGCCAGAGAGATAGTACAGTGGGTAGGGCGCTTGTGTTGCATGTGGCTGACCTGGGTTCAATCTCCAGAACCCTCTGAGCACTACCAGAAGTGATTTCAGAGAATATAACCAGGAATAAGCACTGAGTACCACTGGGTATAATTCAAAAAACAAAACAAAACAATAAACCATTTGACTTCAAATTTATAATAATATTAAATTACAAATAGACACGATATAAAGTACTTAGATGTCAAAAAACTTGAACTCACTAGTCAGAGCCAGGAGATAGCACAATTAGAGATAGTACATGCAAGGATGCCCATCCCTGGTCTGAAACCTGCACCACATGTCCTGCTCCCCAACCCCCAGCATCACAAGGTATGGCTGAGAGGCCCCCAGCACCATCTGGATAGCAGGGAAAATCTTTGTCATTGAGGGCCTGAGCAGCATCGATTCCTCAACCTCTTGCACTGCATCATGGGCCAGACTGGCAGAGAATCACTGGTGGAGCCCCTGGGCCTCCTGAGTACCACTTGGGAAGCTGTCCACACTATCAAAGAAGAAGGTGCTGGGGGTGAGGAAGACCCAAGGATTTATAAAATGTTTCATGCTCATGTAGTGGGAAAATGAACATTGATAAAATTACCACCCTACCAATCACAGTGTCTAAATTAAAGTTTTTAAAAAGAACTGAAAAATTTTTAAATAAAATTAATAAAATTACTATCCTACTCTAAGCACTAAATAGAGTCAATGCAATCCTTCTCAAAATTCCAATAGCATTCTTCAAACACATAGAACAAGCATCATAAAATTTTTTATAGAGCCACAAAACTTCCAGAATAACAAAAATAATTATGAAAAACAAAATAGAAAGCATTTCATTCCCCAACTTTTACCATAAAGTTATAGTAATCAAAACTGTGGTGGTGGCTGAGGGCCAGAGAGAGAGTTCGGTAGTGATAGTTCAGTGGGCAGAGTGCTCGCCTTGCACATGGTTGACCCAGGTTTGATCCCCATTTTGTTCCCTGAGCAGTACCAGGAGTAATTTCTGAGCACAGAGCCAGAAGTAAATCCTGAATATCGCCAGGTGTGGCCAAAAAACTTTTTTAATTTAATTTTTTTAACTGTACAATGGCATAAAAGCAAATACTCTGCCCAATGGAACAGAATTGAGAGCCCACGGATAAACCCTCACACATATGAACAGTTAAGTAATGAAAAAGGATCCCCATGCATAAAATAAAAGAGGAAAATTCTCTTTAACATATGTGTTGAGAATTGGACAATGCCATGAAAAGAATAAAATTAAACCACTAACACACACCAGACACAAAAGTTAGCAGAAACTACCTAAAGACTGAGAAGAGGGAGTGGGGATTCAATTCAAAGGTAGAGGGCATATATTGCATGTAATCAGGGTCTGGGTTGGATTTCTGGCACCGCAGAAATGTTTAAGAAAATAGCAGTCATGATTATAACAAATAAAAGCTCCAGGAACTGGGCTCTAGCTCAGGGTCACACTTACGTGTGAGGCCCTGAGCTTGGTCTCTGCAACTGCAAAGAGGAAAAATTTTAAAAAGCTATCCTTAAAATGCAATGACCTCCGATTTAATGGGAGAAAATATTCTCACATCATAGGTGAGCAAAGTCAAATATCAAAAATATACAAACCATTCACAATACTCAATGGCCCATCAAGGACCAGGGAAAAGAGCAAAACTGACACTGTTCCAAATAAAATATACAAACATCCAACAGGCATCCCAAGAAAGGTGTCTGTCATCACTGATTACCAGAGAAATGAAAGTTTAAATGATTATGAGATAATTATCTCAAACCTAGGAAAACAGTCATAGCAAAAAGTTCAGAAACAAGAAGTGTGAGCAGGCATGCGGAGAAAAAGGAACCTTTAGTCACCTGTTGGTGGAAATGTAAACTGGTTCCACCTCTATGAAAAATAATATAGAGACTTATCAAAAATTAAAAGTAAAACTACTATATGATCCAGCAACACCAACCATAGAAGTTAATCCAAAAGATATAAAAACATGAATTCAGGAACTGGAGTGATAGCACAGTGGATAGGGCGCTTGCCTTGCACGCGACCGACCTGGGTTCGAATCCCAGCATCCCATATGGTCCCCTGAGCACCGCCAGAGGTAATTCCTGAGTACATGAGCCAGGAGAGACCCCTGTGCATCGCTGGGTGTGAACCAAAGGACAAAAAAATTAAATTAAATTAAATTTAAAAAAACATGAATTCAAAGTTCTTTGCAGTTGCAAGGGGGGATGATTCACTGGCTAATAACACACACCTTACCAGCATGAGGTCACAAGTAGAGGCCATGCAGTCTCCCACATATGCAGAACACGGTCCTGGGGGCTCTACTGTCTGAGGCCTCCAATACCACCAGAGTGTACAATACAGTCTTCAGAACACAGCCCAGTACCCGCAAGCACTACAACTGAAATGTGCAACTCTCAGCAAGCACCACAACAAAAGATGTGAGAGCACCGTATCCAGGAGTGAAAATCCAGAAAGTATATTTGGGAGCACCACAGCAACCCCAGTGTGCACAAGCACCACAACTAAATGAGCATGCCCCGCACAGTGAGCACAGGAAGAAGCAACACATCAAATAGTGTGATACCCTGAGGAACAAAGTGACCAAATGGCCAAGCACCACAAGCAGATGTGTGTCCCTCGGCAAACCAAGCACGGGCAGCATCTAATCACCACAACAACAGCAATAAAGGAAGGAAATTGAAGGAAGTAAAATGAAAATAAACAAAGACATTTGTATCCCTAAGTTCACTGCAACATTATTCACAAGAGCCAAAACAGATGACTCAAATTAAATGCCATCAACAGAGTGTGAGAAAGCCAAAGCCATCATCTATATTCTCAGTGAAATACTACTCTGCCATTATAAAAGATGAGCACAGAGGCCAGAGCGATAGTACATCGAGTAAGGCCTTTGCTTTCCCACGGCTGACCCAGGTTTGATCCCACACACCCCATATGGTCCCCCAAACCCCACCAGGAGTGATGTCTCCATTCAGAGTTATGAGTGATTCCTGAGCATCTCTAAATGTGGCCCCAAAACAAACAAACACATTTTTTAAAATGACACAGCCAGAGGTCACTCTTTTTTTTTTAGTCACTGTGAAATTACAAAGTTATTCATGATTGCATCTCAGGCATGCATATTTCAACACCCATCCCTTCACTAGTGCTCACTTCTCTCCACCAGTTCCCCCTCTTTTGCCTCCCACCCACTACTGCCTCTACAAGGAGCACTTCTTAAAATATATATGTTTTTGCATTGTTGTTTACTGTACTGTTGCACATGAGGTTTCATACAAAAGCTTTACCACCTTTCAGCACCACTCCTCCTGCCATTTGATCTTCCCTCTGCTAGAGTCATTGACACCTCCCTATCCTACCTCCCAGTCACCTCTGGTGGTATGTGTTCTACTAACTACCAGTACTCACGTGCTTTGTTTGCATTATTTTGGGGCATTCATTATTCTCGCATTCTATTTCATTACCCTACAGAGAAAAGAGAGATCACTCTGACTAACTTCACTCAGCATGATACATTCCGGGTCCCTCCAGATAGCAGCAAACTGCATTGCTTTATCTTTTCTCATGGCCCAGTAATATTCCGCTGTGTATATATACCATGATTTCTTTATCCAGTCATCTATTATTAGACATTTGGGTTGTTTCCAGATTTGGGCTATTGTGTATTAATGCTTCAAGGAATGTAGGGCCCCTATAACACCCCAAGGCTGAACTAAGATGACTTGGAATACTTGAAAAGATGTATCACTATCAAGAAAATTGAAAAATTAATTAAAAGTCTCCCAAAAACAAAAGCCCAACCCCAGATGGATTCACTAGTGAATTCTTTCAACCTTTAAAGAAAACCTACAGCCAATCCTATACAGACTCTTTCAGGAAATCGAAAAAACAGAAACACTCCCAATAGCTTCTGTAAGGCAAACATCACCCTGATAGCAAAAAAGCAGACAGAGACACTAAAAAGAGAGAGAGAGAGAGAGAGAGAGAGAGAGAGAGAATTCCAAGCCAATATCCCTGATGAACACAGATGTAAAGAGGCTCAACTAAATTCTAGCAAATAGAATCCAACAACTTATCAAAGAGATCATGCACCATGACCAAGTGGGATTCATCCTGGGGATGCAAGGATGGCTTAACATACACAAGTCAATCAATATAATTTACCATATCAATGAAAGAAGAAATTTAAATCATATAATATCAATAGACACAGGAAAAGCTTTTGGCAAGATCCAACACACATTCATGATAAAAACTCTCAGCAAAATGGGAACTGAAGGAACTTTCCTCAACATCGTCAAAGCCATTTATCACAAACCCACAGCAAATATTGTATACATTAGAGGAAAACTGAAAGCCTTTCCTCTAAGAGCAAGCACAAGGCAAAGCTGCCTGCTCTCGCCACTTCTATTCAATATAGTACTGGTAGTAGTTGCCATAACAATTAGGAAAGAAAAAGATATTAAGGGTATCCAGATATGAAGAAAGAAGCCAAGCTTTCACATTTTGCAGATGATACGATGCTATCATATGCTCAAAATCCTAAAGAAAATACTAAAAACTACAAAAAAACAGAAACAACAGATCTGTATAGTAAGGAGGCAGGCTATAAAAGCAATGTGTGAAAGTCCATGGCCTTCCTCTATGCAAATAATGAAACAGAGGAGAGAGATTTAAAAAAAAAAAAAAAGCAATCCCATTCATAATGGCACCACAGAAAATCAAGTACCTTGGAATCAGCTTAATTAAAGAGGTAAAGGGTCTGTACAGAGAAAACTACAAACAATTACTTCAAGGAATAAAAGAGGACACAAGGAAATGGAAACATATTAGCCTGCTCACGGATTGGGAGGATTAATACCAAAATGGCAATACTCTCCAAAGCACTGTACAGATTTGACACAATCCCTACAGGGGTCACTCTTGAGCAAAGATCCAAGAATAGCCCCTGAGCACTACTGCTGGATATGACCAAAGCTCCTCAAAAAAATACAAATATACAAATATGCTAACCCCGATATTCATAATATTGATAATGTTGTAATGATAAGTTCATGAAAATAAAATATCAAGTAAAAAGTAATTCACAAAACACAGAGCCCTATGCGCTGTGCATTTGCCTTGCATGCGGCCAACCTGAGTTTGATTCCTCCGCCCCTCTCGAAGAGCCTGGCAAGCTACCAAGAGCATCTCGCCCACACAGCAGAGCCTGGCAAGCTACCTGTGGCATATTTGATATGCCAAAAACAGTAACAACAATCTCACAATGGAGACGTTATTGGTGCCCGCTCAAGCAAATTGATGAGCAATGGGATGGCAGTGATACAGTGATACTATTGTGGCTAGAAATGGGACACCCAGCATCACAATTTGAATCCTTAGCAAACAAGTGTGCAAAGAAACACAATAAAAAGAGTGAGCACCAAGCCAAGGTTGCCAGCACCACAAGGTGATATTTGAGCAACACAACCATGCACATGAATGACGCCCACAAAATCACAAAGAAAGGAAGAGAAGAAAATAATAACAATTACAGCTCATAATAAGGAATGATTTAATCTCACTATAGAAATGCTAAGCCTTTTTGAGGGGAAAATTTTATATAACCAACTGTTTTTCTAAATAGTGTACTATCTTATCCTTTTTACTTAATGGTCTTTTTCCAGAAATATTGGGTACAAATGGCAATGCTAAATTCAAATTTAAACACCAAATAATTTTATTTGTATTAGTGAAACTAACAAATTTTAATTAATTTATATTAATTCCATTAATATGAAATAAAGTTCATTAGCCTTATAGAGAAATATTGTCAATTTAAACATTTAATATATATATATATTAAGTGTTTAAATATATATATATGTATATACATATATATATATATATATCCTCCATACCGTTAAGTCTTTCTTTTGCAGGGATAGAGGGGTGGTACTGGGCCACACTCAGTGGTATTCATGACTTACTCCTGGCTCTGTTCTCATGGGCCACACTTCTCAGTGCACTGGAGAACTATCTAGTATGAAGGAATCAGATCAGAACTACCACATGCAAGGCAAACACCTTACCCCCTGGACTGTCTCTCCAGTCTGGTTAGGTCTTTTTCTTTTTTTTAACTTCAGTGAGAAGTCCTATCAGACTTTGGCCTTGGATTTGTTTACAACCCAAAATGAAGGAAAATACAGAGTAACAATCAAAAATCAGGACACTTGTTAAACAAGACTAGAAAAGAAAATTTACTTCAACAACCTGACAATGAAGATGGCTTAAGTCAAACAAGAATAAGGGCTGGGAGATGGCTCAGTGGTTAAAGCGCTTGCGTTGCAACGGGTGGCCTTAACCCAGATCCTCAGTGCAGGAAACAAGTAGCAGCTCTGCTGTCTGCATTCCTCAGCGCTGCAAAGGATCCAGCCACACTGCAGTCAGGTATGTGCAGGCACCACAAGGAAAAGTGGTGTGACCCCTGATGGGCACCACAACTGTAACAAAAATATAGACAAGCCCAATGACCCTCTGTGCTAGCATGTCAACTAAAGGAGTGTGATCCCAGCAAGCACCACCACTAAATGTGCAAGTACCACAACCAAGCATGTATGCAACCCAGGTTACCTCAGCATATTGACAGAAGGAAAAAAAAAAACGAGGTGCCAGGGAGCTTAGCAGGCTGGGGCACATTCTTTGAGTGCCATTGGCTATACTTCACAGTCTCCCAAACACTACCAGGAGCAGGCCTGAACATTGAGGCCAGAGAAGCATCAGAGGACTGCCAGTGTTATTAAACCCTCCCCTCCAGAAACCCTAGAATGGGAACTGGAGATATCACATGGATATCTCCATGGACGCACTTGCCTTGAACGTGGTCAACCAGGATTTGATCCTTGGCACCCCATATAGTGCCCAGAGTCTCACCAGGAGTGGTCCCTGAGAACAGAGCCAGGAGTAAGTTTTGAGCACAGCTGCGTGTGATCCAAAAACCAAGACCAAAACAAAACAAACTAAAATAAAGAGGGTCAAATCAACACCATTAATTATCAAGTTATTTATATCACATAGATTTATGTATATACATATATGTGCACGGAAGAGCCTGGCAAGCTCCCCATGGCATATTTGATATGCCAAATACAGTAACAATAATAGTCTCACTTCACTGACCCTGAAAAGAGCCTCCAATCCTTGGGAAAAATGAGTAAGGAGAGGCTGCTAAAATCTCAGGGCTGGGATGAATGGAGACGTTACTAGAGCCCGCTCGAGTAAATCAGTGAACAATGGGATGACAGTGATACAGTAATACACTGATGTAATATGTGACTGTTTTTCTTCAAATAAAATTATGAATTATTAATCAGATAGCATGGGAGGTAAGAGAACTATTTTGGGTATATTGATAAATGTTTATATTCACAAGTGAAAGGAAAAATATTATTTATATTCCTTTTCATGATTAGGTTGACGTCTGATTTCCTAGTATCAAGTAATAAAATTTATGCTTCAGCATCCCAATAATTCTGATAATACAAAGTTTCAGCCAAAATATCATTAGCAGAACTAAAACCAAATAGCATTGCAATCTTTCCTATATGTAAATGAAACCAACTTACCATTAATAGAGATGAATGTAGAGTTGTTTTTCCGCAGTGGGTAGAGATGGAGTTGCTGATCCAGCCATTCTCTTGCCAAAGCTTCCTGATAAACAATAGCTTGTATCTGCAAGATAAGTGTTGCCAATGGTGACAGACAATAACAAAATAGAATAATCAATATAGAAATTAAACCTATGCCATGGTCCCAAACCACAATTTTTTATAAACTAAAAATTAAGTTTTGTACCAATTTAAAATTAATTTTTGGTATTTGTAACAGGAATATAAAAATACAGAATATTCACATATAAAATTGTACATGTATTTACTCTGATGTATTCATTGTATTCAACATATTTCTGAACTAATAAAAATATAAATAGCTACAGCCTGACATCTATCCCTAAGTAAAAATGTTCTCAGCTGTCTTTACTAAAACAAAGATTGTTTCTGACATATAAAATCAGAAGTGTACAGTGAAAATGCTAAAAACATGAATTCATGCCAACTTTACATCCCTCATCACCAGCAGCAATAACTGAGGAAATTATAGAATATTTTCGTTAATGTTAGCAATATTCTCAATAGCATTAAATGCAATATGACTACAGCCAAAATTATGCTGACATTTCCCAGAATTCAAAAAATTCTTCTACTCTTGATGAAGAAAAATACTTTCGTTTCTAGCCAGACTGTTCATGTATGTTAATACAAAAGACAGAGGTTTCATGATTCAACATGCCATACTGACTCCTGAATGGAAATTTCTCAATTGCCAGTTATAATCTTGTTCAACTTGAATTGAGGAGCAAGTTAAACATTACTTGAAAACTTTTGTTTGTTTGTTTAGCCTCCCAGACTGTGAGGTTGTCACGGTCACCTTAGAGCACGCAGCACACACTGGGATTAAATTTATGGCTCGAGTTTGCCTTTCTTGAAACCATGGAGTCATTTGCTGGGCCATTTCTCTTTGGGGCTTCCAAGCAGCAAATCTGTTGGGATCCTCTCACCACTTGCAATGGCACTAGGATTTGAACTCAAAGCCTCACACTTGTCAGGAAAGCACGTTAAGCCACTGAAACCAACTTGAAGACTTCATTTTTAAGTACAAGTAAAATTAATGTAACTTTAAATAGTAAATTAACTATACTACTTAAAGAAATCAGAAACTAGATTAATACCTGTTAAAATCAATGAGAAGTCAGTAACAACTACTTCTTTACTTCAAAAAATCACAATAGCAAGTGCCTATGGTAGACAAAGCAATCAATATATAGAGGTTATGTGAACTGGAATAGAAATTACAAAGTTGGGCCAGAGAGACAGTACAGCACTTAGGGCACTTGCTTCACATGCAGTCAACCTGGATTTGATTGACTGTACACAATCTCAAAGAAATCAGAATGTCAATATTATGGGAACATTACACTTTTAGTTCTACATAGCTGTCAATGACAGCTAAATTCTAATCCAGATTTTGTGCTAGAAAAGTAAGGCTGAAGTGGAAAATCAAGGGGAGAAACAGATGAGAAGCTACAGGGGCCAGGTCAGGGGGGTCAGGTACAAAGGTGTTGTTAAGGAATGATAGAGCCAAATATCTAAACCACTCTCAAGAGACCCCAAATTTAATAAACAGACTTAAAATGTGCCTTGTCAAGATGGCAGGCTAGGGCTAGGCATTGTCTAAAACCAAACTATAAATAGTGTTGTAACTCATGGTGCTTTTATAATATATCGTTGGTGCAAGGAGAAACTAAAATAAAATAAAATCACAACAGAGCACAGAACTCTCCCAGGGATGAGACCCCACTTGCAAGCAGATGGGAATAAACTGCAGCAGAAATATTGAACACACCTGCAAAAACATACAAGTTCACTGCCACCTATAAACAAACTTAAATTTAAGGCACTATACAAATGTTCCAGTCAAAATTCTGTTTTAATGGTTCATTCTCCTTAACAATATCCCCACCAGGTCACCAAAATTGAGAGTCCTCTACCAGTCGCAAATTCCTAAACTTCCTCTTGTGTTCTGGTTTCTGGTTTCTAGCATATCTAGAAGAGGACCTTACAAACTACACCTAATAGGTGTTTGATAAGTTGAACTGAACCAATTTTCTTGCTTACTGAGATATTGCCCCCAAAACTATCTCTGATTCTAGCTACTGACACCGTTCCTAGCAGGATGGTCTTGTTTTGTTTGTTTGCATGCTTGCTTGCTTGCTTGTTGGAAGGTTGGGGAGTCACAATCAGAGTTTGTGATCAGGGCTTACATCTGGCTCTGTGCTCAGGGGTCACTCAGCTGGCTTGGGGGAATCAGATGTGATGCCAGGGATTGAACCTGGGTTGACCAGGTACAAGCCAAGCACTCTGCTGGCTGTACTGTCACTCTGGCCTCTGTGTGTTTGTTTGATTGATTGTTTAGGATGATCTAGTTTTAAAAGACAAAGTCAGGGCCAGAGCAATAGTAAGGATATAGGGTGTTTGCCTTGCATGTGGCTGACTCGGATTCAATCCCAGCATTTTGTATGGTCCCCTGAGCCTTATCAGGAGTGATCCCTGAGTACAGAGCTCGGAGTAAGCCCTGAGCACCACTGGTGTGGCACAAAAGCCAAAAATAAATAAATAAATAATAGGCAAAAGAAGAGATTATTTGGTCATTGAAAGAACATGTGTTCAAATACCTCCAAGTGCCATAGGAATTAGTGTAAATGATACATGATCTTGCCCTTAAATAACTCGATCTATTAAGAAAAATGGGTGGAAATTATCCACACCTTGTAATCAGCTATATAACAAGATTTATACAAAGTGCTTCATCGTTGCAACAACAATAACATCATCAACATTGGTGATAGGAAGGGAAATGGGGAAAGAGAATAAACATGTATGTACATATATGTATACATATAAATGAAAGAAAGAGTAGCTACTGAACAGAGGAACAAGAAAGAAAGGGAAGTAATATAGAACAAAGAGATGAAAAATTGTAGGAGTGCAAAAGATACACAATATTTTGAGAACTTTGTGTAATGTTGAGGAAAGTAGCAATGAGAAGGAAAGGGCAATGAGAGAATACAGGAGTGCCTTATAAGCTAAATACTCCAGACATCTGTCCTAACTAAAGGAGATAACTCAGAAGATTGCCACGATCTTGACAGGAACTGAAGAGAGAGTACAGCAGGTCAGCGGCTGCAGGTAGGGTGCTTGCCTTGCACAGCCGACCCCAGGTTTGTGGCCCATAAAGCAAAATAAGATAAAATTAAAATTTTAAATATTTTGACAGTAGTTTGAAAAGATAAATGAAATGTCAAGACTAAAGGCAAAGACAAAATTACATGAGACCATTGGCTTTGGCAGGGGCAGGGGTGGCTGCACCTGGCAGTGCTCAGGGCTTAGTCCTGGCTCTGCATTCAAGGATCACTCCTGGTGGGCTCAGGAGACCGCATAGGGAACCACGGATTGAACTGGGTCAGTCACATGCAAGGCAAGTGCCCCTACCCACTATACTGTCATTTTACCCTAAAGGTTTGTAGAAATTTGGTAACATAATTCACCATCAATAATCATAAGATTTATTACCCAACAGAAAAAATTATATATATGTATTTTATTTACTTATTAGAAATTAGAAGACTATCACAGACTCTACTTTATAACAAAACATATTATTATGTGATCTCAAAAATAAAGTGTGCATGAATTCCCCAGGAATAAATTTTTTTTTTGCTTTTTGGGTCACACCTGGCGATGCTCAGGGGTTACTCCTGGCTCTGTACTCAGGAATTACTCCTGGCAGTGCTCGGGGGACCATATGGGATGTTGGGAATGGATCCGGGTCAGCTGTGTGCAAGGCAAATGCCCTACCCGCTGTACTATCACTCCAGCCTCAGGAATAACTTTAAGATGACAAAATATCCACAAGATTTAGTAGTGGAGTTACAGGTCATGATTTTCTCTTACCACTAATAGATCTCAATTTTTCTGTATAATAAAATTAAAAATAAACTCTAGAGCAATTTCTTAAAATTTAATAGCTAAAATTAGAATTTATCCTAAAGCTCAAGGATAGAGTTCCTTGATAATGTACTGACCCCGAAATCTTTTTTTTTTTAATTTTTTATTGAGTCACCATGTGGAAAGTTACAAAGTTTTCAGGTTTAAATCTCAGTTATACAATGCTCGAATACCCATCCCTTCACCAGTGCTCATATTCCACCACCAAGAATCCCAGTATAGCTCCACCCTGCCCCCTCACACCCCAAACCCCCCCACGCCCCTAGCCCCCCCACCCTAAGCCCCCCCCCCGCCTGTGTAACTAATAAATTTCACTTTACTTTCACTTTGATTGCATACAATATTTCAACAAAACTCACTATTATTGTTTGGAGAGTCTCTCCCCTAAAGTCAGACCTGCTGAAAAGGAAGCATTAGATAATTTGTTTTCCATTGCTGAGGATGAAGAGGTATGAGGTCGAGTAACCACACTTAGCGGCCTCTCAGTTTTGGGCCGAAATCTTGATTTATTATCACTGCCCACTGTACTTATACAATACATCTAGATCTGAATACATATCTTTATTTGCCTCCTAGCATCCTCTTGTCCTGAATGTCTATCTATATCCCAGCTTCAATATACCACCACTTAAACTGATTTTGCATGTGCATTACCACTAAGTCATTATCTGCCCTAGACATTTTTTTTTTGCTTTTTGGGTCACACCTGGTGATACACAAGGGTTACTCCTGGCTCTACGCTCAGGAATCACCCCTGGCAGTGCTCAGGGGACCATATGGGATGCTGGGAATCGAACCCAGTTCGGCCGCGTGCAAGGCAAACACCCTACCTGCTGTGCTATCGCTCCAGCCCCTGCCCTAGACATTTTGACATCCAATTAGATCATTTATTGAAAGCTTCACATTTACCCCAGTTTGTGCTTCCTACCATTTTTACAAGAATACCAGAGCAAAATCAGTCCTATTCCAAAACACATATTCAAATATGATTTATGTTTGGATATATGTGCATATGATATACCAATAATTTAAAAAATTATACATATATATTGATCACTACTAAAGAATTTTCAAATAGAGTATATGGGAGGGGGAGGGAATCAGTTGTTATGGGCTGAATTGTATCCCAGAAAAAGTTGTTGAAGTCCCGGGCTGGAAAGATAAAGTACAGTAGTATAAGGCTTGTCCTACATATGACTGACCCAGATTTGATCTCTGGCACTACAAATGGTCCTACAAGCACTGCCAGGAGTTATCCGTGAGCATTGAGCCAAGAATAAGCCCTGAGCAGCACCAGGTGTGGCCCAAAAACCTAAAAACAAACAAAAAATGTTGATGTCTTAAGCTTCATATCCTATGAATGTGACTTTATTGAAAACATGGTCTCTACAGATGTTCAAGTTAAAATGAAGTCATTGGTGTGAGCTCTACTCCAATACGACTGGTGGACTAATAAAGAGGTAATATAAACACAGAGAAGCACACACAGGCAAGAAGATAAAGATAGAGCACAGTGATGCATCTTTAAGCCAAGGACACCAAGGATTAACAACAAATCACCACAGCCTAGGAGAGAGGCTTGGAATGATTCTGTTTCTCACAGTCTGAGAAGGAAACAACCCTGTTAACACATTGATCTTGAGCCTGATCTTGCAAAACTGTGAGACAATAAATTTCTGCTTCTTAACTACCCAACATTCAGTATTTTGTTAAATGAGTTTTAGCACAAATAATGCAACTAATAAGGAAAATCGTGACTTTTTCCTGAAAGTCACTTAATGATAAAAAGCATTCTGAAGATTATAAATCAGAAATAATTTAAAATCTAGAATACATTTTAAGTCTAATATCAAGTATGCTATTTATCTTTATTTTTCTTTGACCACACTAGTGTGGAATCACCCAAGAACCATGACTGATGAAGTACTTGGAGGTCATTTCTGGTAACTGAATGCTCAGGGAACCATGTGGTACCAAAGACTGAACCTAAGCAACCCACATGCAATCATTCCAGCCCTTTGAGTTCTCTTCCTAGCCCCCAAGTGCACAGTTTAATAGCTAAGCCAATTTAGAGCCAAAAATCTCTAGATAGATAAGACTCATCCTTTTATCATATGCAGTGTGTAAAAATAAAAAGAAAAGGGCGCGGGCGAGGAAAGGGATGCCTCACCGCACCGAGCCAGGCACAGGGCCTAGGGCAGCAGCTGTCTCTCCCGCCACCCGAGTTCGGTAGCCTCCAGCCGCTTCCCCCACCCCGGGGAGGTTGATGGTGAAGATGTGGCAGGCGAAGGAAGGAACGGAGCCAAGATGGTTGGTCTCACTTGCAGTTTATTCCAATCTTCCCTCTATACACTCTCCTCTGGAACTCTCCCTCTGCCCCCTCATACCGCTACCTTAAATCTCCCCGTCCCCCAGCAGCCTGGGGCTTATCTAAAGGTGTGGTTACAATCCATAGGGGGTATAGTTCTATCTCTTAGGGGAATGCCTTCACTAGGACAGAATCTCTCTTTCAGCAGGAAGACCCACCCAAGGGCAGAGTCCCATGAATGTGTTTCTCTTCTCCTCAGCCAGCAAACATATAAGAATTCATAATATTAATCATTTTGTATGGACACAATAAGAGATGCATTAAAGCTTATAGAATTGCTCTCCTGGGGCCATCTCAATCTCAGACTACAGTGCTCAGGCCAGATCAGTCTTTCCCATCCCTGGCAGGGTCCCAGTCTCATAATTACTATTGGATCATGACAGCATTTGTCTATGATCAAGCTCTTAACTTATAGTTAAGAATTAGGCACTTTGGCCAGGCCCATCTCGATGCCAGGGTAGCACATAACTCACCGCTTGCCCTGGATCCTTCCCGTCCCACGTCGGGGACCCTACTTTGGGGTGCTAGGAACTGAGGGCAACTGAGGCTTAAGTGGAGAAAGCAGATGCCCAGAAGGGAATATCGAGGCCAATTAAGTCTTAAGTTATAAGAACATAATATTGTCTTCTTGTGTCTATACAAAAAAGACATAGCTTTAAAGTAAATTATTCAAAAGGCATAAAGAGGAGAGAAAGGCAATGTTATAATATTCAGTGTCCTAGAAAGTTCTGACCTTACCAATTAACAGAGTTTGATTAAGGGGAGAGCAGATAAACTGATAGAAATGGTTACAGATAAACAAAGGAATGGGAGTGACTCGGGAGCACTTTGATGGGTGTGACTGATAAACCTAAGCTCCTAGTGGCAAGGGGGAAAAGACAAACCAATGATATCCAACAATGCAGAATCTTTTTTACATAGAGCATCATAAAATCAAACATTGCAGAATTTTTTAATCTAATATACTGAGACATGAAAACAACACAAAATTTAAATTTTCCTTGTTTTGAAACAAAGTTGATATGTACATTTTTATATGCTTGTTACAGTACATTTGACCCATATTATAATCAAAAGATAATATAATTAGTTATTGATAGGGACCAATAAAACCAACATAGAGAAGGAATAATCTATAGAATGAACATACTTACACACAAATCTTTGCTCTATTATTTATCAACCATGTGACTAGAATAAATTACTCAGGCATGTATAAAAATAGGGATTTTACATAAATGTATTTAATAATATATAAAATGTGCTTAGCATATAGTGATGATAATAAGATTTTACTAAATACAAGAGTAAAATTCATAAATTAGGGATTTTTTACATTTTTTGTGTAGAATAAGGAAATCTTATATATGAGCAATTTTTTTTCCTTTTTTTCTTTTGTTTGGCCAGGGATTGATCCCAGGTCTCATATATACAAGACATGTTGTTTACTGCTGAGTCATATAGTATACAATAGTATGAATATTAATGTTTTAGACTTACTATTATTGTTTCAGATTAAGAAGAGCAATTTTTTTGATCCTATATACCACATATCAAAATACTGCCTTTGGTTAGTTCCTTATTATAAAACACATGTTTTTCAAAATTTTTAAATGGTTTGTCAAGACTCAAAGTATATTTGAATTTATTTATACTAATCTGAAATAAAAAAAGAGATCTCGGTGACTTTTTTCAAAAATATGATTGTTTATTTATTTATTTATTTATTTTTGCTTTTTGGGTCACACCTGGCAATGCACAGGGGTTACTCCTGGCTCTACACTCAGGAATTACTCCTGGAAGTATGCAGGAGACCATATGGGATGCTGGGAATCGAACCCGGGTCAGCCTCATGCAAGGCAAACGCCCTACCCACTGCGCTATTACTCCAGCCCCAATCTCGGTGACTTTTGACTCTAACACAGACTTGTCATTTCCTCTGGTCACAAAGCCAATAATAAAAAAAAACCTTAAAAAACTGCCTTTATGACTAGGATATCATGATAACTCTAACAGTATGGCATAATCCACCGAAAACATATACCAGGTACTATGAAAATGGTAGGTAAGGTTTCATCTTTTTAAATTTCTCACAAAATACATCTCCAAAAATGTAACTTACAGAAAAGGGACACATTTTGGAATTTATTTTGAAAAGGATCTTGTAATATTATGCAAATAATCTACACAAGACGTATCTGCATATAAAGAAATAGGATACATTACTAAGTCAAAAAGACTGCTATTTTTCGGGGGAGGGGGGTGAGGAGATGGGGAGAGGCATTGAGCTACACCTGGCAGTGCTCAGCGCTTACTCCTGGGTCACTTCTGGCCATGCTCAAGGGGGACTTATGGGATGATCTAACCCAGGGATCTAATCTGGGTTGGTTATGTACCTTACCTGCTGTACTATTTCTCTAGCCCCAAGACTGCAATTATTATAAGGAGAACAGTGGTGTCTTGGCTAACCTTTTCATCTGAACAGCTGTCTACATTGGTCAAATTTGTCGGGAAATCTATTAGCAACCCACTTCTCCTTGTAAGAAGGCCAAGTAGTAATTATTCTTAGACTCTTTTAATAAACTTTGGCAGACCATAAAAAAACATGTTCAATGCCTTAATAAATTCAACAATATTAACATCAAAGCAAATGTGATCTCAAACTCAAAGGTAATTCTGTAAATATTTATAGAAACAAGTTTTGCCTTCATAGTTTAGCTAAATTAAATAATGTTGGATGAATTTCTGACAAATTGGCAATGTCAGTTGAAGGTTTGGGGGATGGAGGGCGTTGGAGGGGAAGCTCCCAAGCAATGCTTGGTAGAGGACTGGGGATGGACCTGGACCAGTTCTGCAGTACTCAGACAGTCCTATGCTCAGGTCCAGAGGTGCTCAGGGGACAATCCAATAGTGCTGACTGAGAGTAGAGGAGGCATGCAGTGCCAGGAGCTGAACTTGGGGGTGAGGGGACTGCACTGATAAGGTGTGTGCTCCACCTTAAGCTTCTTCCCAGTTTCTGTTGAGTTTTTAAAAGATGAACCTGGAGCTGGAGCGATAGCACAGCGGGTAGGGCATTTGCCTTGCACGAGGCCAACCCGGGTTCAATTCCCAGCATCCCATATAGTCCCCTGAGCACTGCCAGGGGTAATTCCTGAGTGCAGAGCCAGGAGTGACCCCTGTGCATCGCTAAGTGTCACCCAAAAAAAGCAAAAAATAAATTAAAAATAGATAAAAGATGAACCTACAGCCAGGGATGGGTCTCAGCACTAGGGCACGTCCTTTCATGTGTGGGGACCTGAGCTCAATCCCCAGCACTGCAAAAATAATTAAAAACCTGATTTTTGTTAAATAAGCAGTATAGAAGCCTCTTTCATTACTGTTGTAATTTATTACTTTGCACATAAATAATTATATTGCTACACTTAACAAAAAACTTGAGAAAACAATTTTGTTGTTGTTAAGCAACACCTGACTATGCTCAGGACCTACTCCTGGCTCTGGACTAGGGAATCAGTCCTGTAGTAGAATATGCAGTGTCATGGGTCAAACTTGGGTCAGCTGCACCAATTTTTATAACTTGTTTTTTTTTAATTGGCTAAAGTTAGCAAATGCTCTATCTTAATTACCCAGGATACTATATTAAAAATAACACAATATTTAGGGGTTGGAGAGATAGTATAGCAAATAAGGTGCTTGCCTTGCACAAAGCCGACCCAGGTTCAATCCTAGCATCCTATATGGTTGTCTGAGCACTGCCTAGAGTAATTCCTTAATGCAGAGCCAGAAGTAACCCCAGAGCATTGCCAAGTATGGCCCAAAATTTAAAAAATAGATTTTTAAAGAATAATATATCCTATTTTAGCTATCACCAAATTACAATTTTTAAATCTTTTTAGATAGTACAATAGCAATAAGACTCTAAATGTGCTATGTTTTTCATTCTCAAGAATTAGAATTTTCTTAAGACAATTAACATACACCAACATATAAGGTGTGCAGCTTACTAGTCTCATTTACCTAAACGCATTTTCTTTCTCTTAAAGTATTAATATAGTACTTTAATTAAAAGTAAACATATAAATTTATAATATCTTAGGCTGTTCTTTAAACATCATATCAATTCTTATTCCCCCTCAAAACAGAGACCATGCCTTTATCTCACGTCTTAAGCTTGACAAGAACTTGAAAAACTGCTATGAATGATGTAGACCTCAAAATAGAAAGCAAAAGACTAGAGAGATAGTACAGGGGTTGAGATGCTTGCCTTGATTCTTCAGCCAACTAAAGTTCTATCTCCAGCACTATAGATGGTCCCCTGGCACCACCAGGAGTAATCCCAGAGCAAAGAGCCAGGAGTAACCCCAGAGCAAAGTCAGTGGTGCACCCCCACCAAAGAAAAAAAGAAAAATCAATAAACCCCAAAGTAATATTCTTCTAAGAATCAAAAATGCAAAAATCTTAAAAAATAAAAAGCAAAAATGAACAGGGTACAAATCAGTATTGGTAGAAAAAAAAGTCTAGTCCTTTTACCCACAAATAAATCCTAAGATTACAGGTGGAAACCCTAAACCAGATGTATCAATAAAAAATATACAATCAATGCTAGTTTTGAAATAATCTTAACCTGTTGTAAAGTGAAGTCATTAAGGATGCAGTAGCAGCAGTACAGTTATTTGAGCATCTATAAACCTGGTAGAATATATAGCCAAAAATAGGCTACCATATTCTGTTAGTACTTCTAGAAATTAGGTGTTTAAGATTATACATTTCTGGTGTCAGAGGGATAGCTCAAGAGGCTAGAGTTCAAGTTTTGCAGGCAGGGTACCTGGATTTAATTCTTGGCACTGAATGTTCCCTTTAGCACACTAGAAGCAACCTGAAGCATAGAGACTGGAATAGGGCCTGAGCTTCTCTGGGAGTGGCTCAAAAACAATAGCAATATGCCCATGGCATATTCGATATGCCAAAAACAGTAACAAGAAGTCTCACAATGGAGACATTACTGGTGCTCACTTGAGCAAATCAATGAATGGGACAGCAGTGCAACAGTGCAGATAATTGCATTAGCCATTTATTTGTAACAGGTACTATGAGTGAAAGTATTTTGTGCCTGCTAAGGTGCAGACTTGGGAGGCGGTTGGGAAAACAGCGCAGTGGTGGAGGGAAGGTGACACTGGTGGTGGGATTGGTGTTGGAATATTGAATGTTTGTAACAAATGTATAATGAACAAATTTGTAGGCCATGCTGTTTAAATAAGAAAAATAAAAACAAAAAGACTTTAAAAAAGAAGAAAAGAAACAATAGCAATAAAGGTTAGTCACAGGATAGTGTGCCACTACCTGTTTCTCTTGAGTTCCATCTGCCAATATAGACACATTTAAGTACTGTGTGGGGAAAAAAAGTTTATTTATTTTGGTTTTTTTGGGGGGAGGTTGGGCCACACCCAGAAATGCTCAAGGGTAAGTCCTGGCTCTGCACTCAGGAATTACTCCAGGTAGTGCTCAGGGATCACATGAAATGCTGGAGATCAGACCCCAGTCAGCCACATGCAAGGCAAGTGCCCTACTCACTACTCAAGACCTAATTACTGTAGAAAAAAATTATATGACATATTGTAAATAATCATCAGAACTTTCAATTAGGCAAAAATTGCTTTTTGAAATAATTGTGGGCTCTTTCACTCTCTCTTGCTCACTCTCTTGCTTTCTCTCTCTCTCTCTCTCTCTCTCTCTCTCTCTCTCTCACACACACACACACACACACACACACATACTTTCTCTCCAGAAAAAAATGCTAAGGAAAATGAAGGTTCATACATAGTAACAGTGAGCAAATAAAGCAATGGTTGACAAAAGAGATACTGCATATTGACATCTGAGTACGGAGGATCACTACTCCCAACCTAGAAAACTAGGAAAATGTTCCTACCAGAAGTCCATTTAACATATAAGTTAACTGATCTAAAATACTCAGACATACATGTGTTATCGGGCTTTCTTATTAAAACACAGATACATTGGTGACTGGAGAGATGGCTTAAAGGGATAGAGTGCAATCTTTGCTTATAGGAAGCCTAGGTTTAAGTACCAGTACATCAAGTAGTCCCCCCAAGAACTGGAAGGAGTGAGCCCCAAAACTCACTTTGGGAGTGAGCACTGACTGGTCCTTCACTGACTGGTGTGATGCAGGAAGGAAGGAAGGAAGGAAGGAAGGAAGGAAGGAAGGAAGGAAGGAAGGAAGGAAGGAAGGAAGGAAGGAAGGAAGGAAGGAAGGAAGGAAGGAAGGAAGGGAGGGAGGGAGGGAGGGAGGGAGGGAGGGAGGGAGGGAGGGAGGGAGGGAGAAAGAGGGAGGGAGGGAGGGAGGGAAGAAGGGAAGGTTGAGAATATAGAATTGACAATGCTACCTTTAGTAGTTTCGTCTCTGCTTAAAAAAATGTTTGCCATTATTGCAAGTTTCAAATATGCATTTATAGAAAGAAACAAACAATTTATTAATCCAAATTCATAGTCTTGAAGTATCATATCTGATAAAAAATGGTTTTACAATAGGATGTATAATTCCATCTCTAGTTATACTGCTTTTTTTTATAGAAGAGGCATGGAACTGTGTGAATATTATGACTCAAGCTTACTCATCTCAACTAAGAATGAATTAAATTTGTTAGAGTAAAAACCTGAAAGAGAAAGTACATGCATGTAATTCTAAGTTGCCATTTTTAGAATGGGTTTGTTCTCCAAAGAGATTTTTTAAATGTGTTTCCACATTATTCTATTCATTCTACTTTCATTTTTGTGCTCTAGTAAGTTAAATAGCTAAATAGAAATAAACGCCTTTTCAAATAGAACTATTTGTACTATGACCATAGTATAAAGGTATATTAAAAATTTTATAAAGTCTTAGCTGCCAAAATATATTGAAATTTTGATACATGTATATATAAAAAGATAGTTTCAGCTATTTAAACATCAATTTTTGTTCTTAATTTTTATCACACTTTTCTCCCTCTCTCTCATGCCACCACCAAATCAAAGAAGCTGGTAGTCTAATCACAGACCCACAAGCTAGACCAGAGGTCAGGGGGCCAAAGATGATAGTATGGACCAGAGAAGATGCTTCTTGGCATCTTCTTGATGGTATAGGAGTTAAGGCATTAATCTAGCATTCAGCCAACCCCAATTCCATCCCTGACACCACAGATGGTATCCCAAGCACTGCCAAAAGTGGTCATTCCTGAAAAGACATCCAAAAGTTAGCCCTGACTAATTTTTGGTGTGGCAAAAAAAAACAAAAGAAAGAAAGAAAAAGATATTTGATTGCATGTCAGGAAAAGTGAGTTTTATTCCCAACTCTTTAATTCACTATATAGTCTTAAACAAGTCTCTTAATTGCTTTGGGCCTCCATCTTTTGCTTTGTTTCACTTTGCTTCTGATTGAAGGTAAGAGGAAGACAAAAAACATTTAGTATAGGTAGAGGCACATCAAAGAACAGAAAAAACTATTATTAATGTCACAAGTCAAAGTAGCAGGGCAGAGAAAAAGATCCAGTTCCAGAGGATTATACTGAAAATTGAAAATCTGCTGCAATTCCATTTATTTAAAATAAATATATCTGGAGAACTAGAGAAATAGTAACGTTTTTGAGGCACTTGTCTTGCACATGGCCTACTCAGGTTCAATCCTGGAACCCTAAGGGTCACTCAAGCTAAGAGTGATCCTACAGCAAAAGCCAGGAGTAAGCCCTGAGCACAGCCCAGTAGTGGCCCCAAAACCAAAAATAACAATAATAATAAAATAAATATACTGGGTGGGATAGAGGGTGGGAGCAGAGAGATACCTCAAGGGCAGAGCACCTGGGGAAGGTTCAGGTTCGCTCCTTAACCCTGCATAATCCCCTAAGTACTGCCAGGAATGTCTCATAAGCACCACTGTGTGTGGCCCCAAAATCAAAAATTATATGTGCATAACCTGTGTGTGCTGCAGGTGGTGAGAGCTGGTGTTGCCAGAGACGGCAGACAGCGCACCTGTCAGCATTCTGCTCTGTGAACACCACAACGCAAGAGCTGTAGCCTTCATTGAGTACAACCAAAAGATGTGCAGGAAAGGAGAGTTCTGGCACTGCTTAAGCACTGCAGTGAGTAGAGTGGAGGCCACACAATATGACATACAACTGCCTGAAGCACTACAGCAAGAAGCACTTGTGAGCACGCAGCCAGGCAGCTGTGTGACTTGCAGCCAGCAGAGTAACAGTGAGGGGGGGAGGGGGCAAATAAGGAAATTAACAGTTTTTGAAATAGAATAGGATGAAGATACTTGACTTACATCACATTGTGACAAGTAAAGGAAAAGTTTTCTTATGTTTTAAATGCTGTATGTGCATCTGTTTGGTTTGGGGGAGGGGTTGACTGGTTTTTGCGTTTGGTTTTTGTTTTATTGTTTTTTGTTTTGTTTTGTTTTTTTGCTTTGGGGCCACACCCAGCAATATTCAATGATTAGTTGTGGCTCTAACACTTAAAAATTACTTCTGAGGGGCTGGAGCAATAGCATAGCGGGTAGGGCATTTGCCTTGCATGCAGCTGACCCGGTTCTATTCCCAGCATCCCATATGGTCTACCAAGTACCACCACGAGTAATTCTTGAGTGCATGCACCAGGAGTAACCCCTGTGCATGCCAGGTGACAAAAAGGAAAAAAAAGAATTACTTCTAAAAGTGCTCAAGGGACCATATGGAATGCGGTGTTGAACCTGCGTTGGCCACATGCAAGAAAATGCCCTACCAGTTGTACTATCTCTCCAGACCCCAAGTTTTTTTTTTTGGTTTTTTGGGTTTTTTGGGGGGTTTTTTTTTGCTTTTTGGGGTCACACCTGGCAATGCACAGGAGTTACTCCTGGCTCTGCACTCAGGAATTACTCCTGGCAGTGCTCAGGGGACCACATGGGATGCTGAGATTCGAACCTGGGTTGGCCGCGTGCAAGGCAAATGCCCTACCCGCTGTGCTATTGCTCCAGCACACAGACCCCAAGTTTTAAAATGCTTTTCTTTTTTCTCTCTTTTCTGGTTTTTAGGGCACACCCAGCAGTGCTCAGGGATAAATCCCTTCCCTGTGCTCACTCAGGGGTCCATATGAGTTGCTGGGGATCAAATCTATGTCAACCATCTGAAGGGCAAGAGCCTTATCGGCTATGCTATCTCTCTCTGGCCCCTAAAATATTTTTAAAGGATGCTAATCATCAGATTTAGAGAGATGATTATTTCTTCTACAAGCCAAAAATGGACCAGAGATGTAGCTTAGTGGAAGACCACTTTCCTTGCATGTTTGAGGCCCTGGGTTCCATTCCTGAAACTGCATGGTCCCCCTGAGCACTGTTAGGAGCCACCCCAGAAAACAAATGTCACTTTCCCCCAATAAAGAGCCAAAAAGGAATGTGATCAGGAAGAATTTCAAGTGTTCTAGTGAAATTTTATTTCTCAGTGTAAGTAATAGACTCAGGGTCTTCAATATCAGGGGCGAATTTAGAGACAACTCTGATGCATGGAAGACAAAAGCAAGAATAAAAAAAAAAGATGAGACTACAATAGACTAAAAATCTTTACATAGTAAAGGGAAACCTAGTAATAATAAGATATTTGCATGGCAGACATATGACAAAGTGTTGGGTATTCAAAATATATAAATCACACAACTTTACAAGACAAGAAACTCAATCCAAAAACGCCAGGGGGACGGGGGGAGCTGGAGTGATAGTACAGCAGGTAGGGCATTTGCTTTGCATGCGGCCGACCCGGGTTCGATTCCCAGCATCCCATATGGTGCCCCAAGCACCTCCAGGAGTAATTCCTGAGTGCAAAACCAGGAGTAAACCCTGTGCATCACCGGTTGTGACCCAAAAAAGAAAAAAAAATCAAAAACGATCAGGGGCCAGAGTCGTAGTATAGCAGGTAAGGAGGGTTCTTGCCTTGCATGTGGCCAACCCAGATTCCGTCTCTGTCACATAGTTCCCCAAGCCATGCCAAGAGTGATCCCTGAATGCAGAGCCCAAGAGTAAGCCCTGAGCAATTTTGGATGTGGCAAAAAATTGGTCAAAAGACTTAAATAGAAACTTCTCCCCAGAGGACACACAGATGTCTCATAACCACATAAATATAATGCTCAACATCACTATTAAAGAAATACAAGCCAGGGCCCAGAGTGATAGTACAGCAGGAAGGTCACTTGCCTTGCACATGACTGACCCGGGTTCAATCCCTGGTATCCCATAGGGTCCCCTGAGCACTGTAAGGAGCGATTTCTTTTTTTTTTGCTTTTTGGGTCATACCCGGCGATGCACAGGGGTTACTCCTGGCTCTGCACTCAGGAATCACCCCTGGTGATGCTCAGGGGACCATATGGGATGCTGGGAATTGAACCCGGGTCGGCCGCGTGCAAGGCAAACGCCCTACCCGCTGTGCTATTCCTCCAGCCCCCAAGAGCGATTTTTGAATACAGAGCCAGGAGTTACCCCTGAGCATAGCCAGAAGTGACCCACACACAAAAAAGAAAGAAATACAAATCAAACCCCCATGAGATACCACCTCATGCCAGTGGCCTATATCAGAAGAATTGGAGGCAATAAATATTGGAAAAGATGAGGAGAAAAGAGAACTCTATTGTACTGTTAGCAGAATTGTAATGTTTTTTCTATGGAAAACAGCATGGGGAGTCCTTAAAAATATAAAATTGGATGTTTTGGATGGCCCAGTGACGCTACTCCTTGACATATACTTAAAGGAATTAAAACACAAACTCAAAAAGGCATTTGTCCTCCTATGCAGCATGACATTATTCAAAATTCTCAAAACATTTGAAATCAACCTAAATTCCCATTAACAGATGACTGGATGAGGAGCTGTGTTCTACTACTCTGCCATTAAAAATAATCAAATCACACCATTTGGGACAAAATGGATGGAACTTGAGGTGATCATGCGGAATAAAATAAAGAAGAGAAAGACAGTTACCACGTGGTTTCACACATGTGGAATATGAATAACTAATGCAAGGAAACTACAATAGTTGGAGGGGCAGTCTAATGCACCATGTACACGATTTTCATGCAGGAGGCCCAGATTCAATCCCAGAACCACATGGTCTCTGAAGCCCCACTGAGTGTGGACCAAAAAATAAAAATGTTAAAATGCAATAAAACTATAGTGGTTAGCATAAGAAAACTAGGTGGGTGCAAAGAATGGGAAGATATTCTTTTTTGGTAGTGGGATGGCACTAGTACTCTAACGTTGAGTGTGGTAAATCCTATACATGTACAGAAGTGTTAAGCTATAACCCTAAAAATTCCGAATTTTTTTTTTGCTTTTAGGGTCACACTGGCTATGCTCGGGATTATTCCTGGCTCTGCACTCAGATGTTACTCCTGGTGTTGCTTGTGGGGCCATATGAAAAGTTGGGGATCGAACCCAGGTCTGCCACATGCAAGGCAAACAACCTACCTGCAGTACTATTGTTCCAGCCCCCTGAGATATTAATTAATAATAATTTCATTAAATTAAAACATTATTTCTAAAATTTAGTTTGATTGACATGGGTGTTACTATATACCTTTTTATGTTGAAGCACTTTTGGTGAGTAACCACTAAAGAACCCCCTAAAACAGCCTTAACCAAAAGATGAATGAAATAAATAAAAACATTTTCTTTAGCCTTTTAGTGGTCAATGGAAAAAGAGTGTGGTTTCAAACATTATACTGCAGAGCTTAAAAGGTAAATAAATATCTTTGGTCTAAGCAATGGTACAGCAGGTAGGGCATTTGCGTGGCACACAACTGACCCAAGTTTTTTCCCTGGCATCCGATATGGTCCCCCAAGCCTGCCATAAGTGATTCCTGAACACAGAGATAGAGTAACCCCTGAGCACTGCTTGTACGGCCCCAAAACAAAGAAAAGTGGTTAACATCTTTATGCCTCCTTAATTTAAAAAGCAAAAAAAGATATCAGTGAAAATATATATAATTATTTCTATTTTTCAAGCTTAATAAATTTTGGAAGGTCATAAATCACACAAAACTCAAGATAGACTGTTTTATTAACAGCATGATTACCCATTTTAGAATATTGAGAGGGATAGCTAATAATTTGTACTCTAAACATATGCCTAAGAAATATATTAGAGTCACATCTGAAAACCTAATTAATCAAGGTTCTTTGTTTTTACTGAGATAATAAAGGAAGCTGCAATAATTTACTCAAAGTAAGCAAACTTCTATATGGAATCTACCTGTAAAATCTAAGTGTCTCTGAAATTTTCTAACTAGATAGTATAGGTCATTCAGCAAAATATATTTACTGTATACTACCATAATAGCTATTTAATTGTTATCATTATGATGCAGATATATAATGGAAACAGATGTTCCTTTTTCCTTTCAGCAAAGCACAGGAAAAGCCTAACTTGCTGATATTGCATGGACTACTACCAGAACACAATAGAGAGAAAAAAAGACATTAGCACATGACAATATTAGTTTTTACTACACAACTAATTGCATAAAAAGTATAACTTGAGATCATTAAATCAATGTAATTTTCAGCACTGCAGAAGGGAAACAAATAGGTTTGTATAACCAGTCTATTTCACATCTGCAGTTAGGAAAATATTTCTGAGGGACTAAGTATATGCAAAATGGTACCATTCCTTTCAGAACACAAGGAATAATGTGTTGTTCTGTGTTCTTTGCTCATGTAACATGAATTAGAATGCAGCCTCTACAAGGAACTCTGTTTAAAAGCATCAGTAAAATACACCTTACTGGAAAAGCAATTTGGCAATTTATTGATTATTTATTTTGGTGTGGGGAAGGTCACACCTAGCAGTTCTTGGGGGTTTCCTGCGGTGCTTAGTATTGAATCCAAGACTCCCCCCATGTAAAGCAGGCATTCCAGTTCTTTGAATTACTTCCCTGGCCTCAATTTGGCAATTTTGACCAGAATTTTTTTAAAAAATGACTGGACAGTGATACTATAGAAATTAAGGCATTTGCTCGAATGCAGATTCCCAGATTCAATTCGGCACCTGAAGTGGTCCCCTGAGTACTCCCAGGAGTGATCCCTGATCACAGAGCTAGGAATAAGCCCTGGGCATCACTGGCTGTGACCCAAAAATCAAAGTGGATTTAAAAAAGAACCTTACAAAATAGTCTATAGAAGTAAGTTCTTTTCTTTCTTTCCTTTTTGTTTTTTTGTTTTTTGACCATATGGAATGCCAGAGATTGAACTCGGGTCAGCTGCATGCAAGGCAAATGCCCTACCCACTGTATTATACCTCTGGTCCCTAATAACAATTCTTAATGATATAGGAAATATTCTGTAATATAAACCCAATAACAAAAATAAGAATACAAAATGGCATCTACAATTTATTTCTACTGTAGTTGTTTTATTGGGGGGTCACATCTAGTAATGCTGAGGGATTACTCCTGGTTCTGTCATCAGAAATTACACCTGGCAGTGTTTGGGAGCCACATGGGATATCAGGGACTGCTCCCGAATAGGCTGCATGCAAGGCAAGCTCCCTGCTCGCTGTATTATCTCTCTGGCCCTGGCATCTGCAGTTTAAAACATGTATCTGTGCTGGTGGTAGGACAGCTCAGCATGCCTTGAATGTGGCAGGACTAAGTTCAAACTCCAGCATCACATGGTGCCCAGTGTACCATCAGATGTAGTCCTGGAGGCTACCAAGTACTACTGGGTGTGGTCATGGCATTCACCAAGCACCACTGGGGCAGCCCTGATGGTCCCTGGCATGGCAAGATATGAGCAGCTCTGCAACCTCAGGCTCTGGCATTGAAGCATTGGGCCAAGCTGGGCAAGTATCACCTTGAGTAGCAGATAACATCTAAGTACTTGGTGGAAAAAAAGAGAAAAAACTCACAGAACATCATGCCTGTTTTTTTGCAAATCTATATAAGCAGATACTGCTCTTTTCATCATAAAAGATGATTCTTATTTAAAATTTTTATGTTTTAATATTTTTGGGGGGTTTTTTTTGTTTTTTTACTTTTTAGGTCACACCTGGGTTACTCCTGGCTTTGCACTCAGGAATTACTCCTGGAAGTGCTCAGGGGACCATATGAAATGCTGGGAATCGAAGCCGGGTCTGCCGTTTGCAAGGAAAATGCCCTACCCACTGTGCTATAGCTCCAGCCTGATGTTTTAATATTTTGTTCTGTCTAAAATTCTTTGGGTGAATAATCTGATAAATGTTTATAGATTAACTTAAAATTATATTGACCAGCTATTTGATCCTAAACTCTGGCAAAGAAATAAAAGTATTTTTTAATCTTATGGAAAGTACCAGTTTTTTCCCTAGTTAAACAGAATATTTACAGATTAGAGCAAAAGTTTATGTAATAACTATTATCAAAGCTATCACTGGAGAGATAGTACAGCAGATAAGGCACTTGCCTTGCACACTTCTGACCCGAGTTCAATCCCAGCACCACATATGGTCCCCTAAGCACTGCCAGAAGTGATACCAGAACTCAGAGCCAGGCATAGGCCCTGATCACCACCAGGTGTGGCCCCCAAACAAACCAAAAACTTAACCAAAAATAATATAAAAATTCACTTAAGGTTTATTAGCAAGAGTGTCTTAAGTTACCAAGTCATGAAAATTTTTAAATTAAAAATATTTCTAGTAACATATACTTTGAAGAGGCCTAAAATTGTACCCCTAAAACAAAAAGCATTATGTAGGCTCAGGTTATCTTAATAAAAATAAAAATATTTCTAAAGTAAGTAAAATAGCCTATTAATTACTCTCCCGGTATGCCAATGAAAAGTTTGCCATAGCTTTTGTAGGACTCCTAGTTTCATGCTTCTATTTGTATAAGGAGGAGCTGATTTGTCTTAGGCTATTACTGTCTATTACTTCTAGAAGTCTTGAAGAAAGGTGGGAAGCAGCAAATTCTGGCAATCTGCCTAAAGAGAAATCAATGAAACAAATTAATCCTTCGTAGGCTGCAGTGACACAGTAATCCATCATTCAGAGCTGCTTTATATACCAAATCAGAGAGCAGGAGAGAGAGAGCCCTAGGGGACATCACAGACAACAACTTACACCAACACTGGGAAAATACTGAGGAATCAGTTTATTTAAAGAGGATAGATTTCAGTTGATTGCCTGCTTTGTCAAATAAAGATATTTTTTCTTCCACAGCATGGTGAACCCAAGGCCCCGTGATTATATCTTCAGAATCCTGAACCATATATACTGGCTAACATAGATAGAAGATGAATGCTTCTAAATAATTAGCATCATTAGTATGAAAAAAATATCCAGGTAGAATAACATTTTCTAATCAAACTTCTAAGTGTTAAAACACATTCCCTGCTTTCAATAGGAACTAACAGCAAATTCATCTACTAATCTGTGCACAACTTAAGTTCTCATTCACAGTATCTTTTCACATATAAACTTAACCATCTAAGATAGATAAATTCCTAAGTACATAAGAAATTCAAAGACTTGAGATTTTTAACTTAATTCCAGTAAGCTAATTGGAACATAAATAAATACATAACTAGTTTTAAAGTGATAATGATCGGGTTTTCAATATAGTTGAAAGATAAATCCTGATGTGGTTTTCTTTTTTTAAGAATAGAGAAGGCCAGAGATGGAGTCAAAGGACTGAGTACGGACTTTGCACATGAGAGACCAGAGTTCAATGCCCAGCACTGCAAGCTCGCCTGAGCACTGACAGGAGCAGCCTCAAGCACAGAGCTCCTGAGCACTGTGAGATGTAGCCCAAATCCCCCCAAATTAAAATTAAATGCCAACTTATAATCAATATACAGCAATACATTCACACTGAGTATATTTATACTTACACAAAAAAATATGCTTCTAAATTTACTTACGCACCTGAGTGTGTCTTACCAGAATAATGTATTCTGAGTGGAAGTTTATTCCCTAGATGAAAACTAATGACAAGAACTATAAAGTTACAGTGCACTGCTACTCTTAAATGCACAGATCACTCTCTGGTTAAATGTAAGAAGTTGGGGGGAGAGGATTTTCAAGAAACAAACAAATAAACAAAATCCTGTCACAGAGGTTCCTGAAATATTAAAACCGGAACATCCTGTCATATATCTAAAACCAAAAAAGGTTAAATAAATGCGAGCTGCTCTATTTTTGAGTGGCATCTTCGATTCTGAGGTCTATGGTGCTATGATTGCAAATCCTGGCTATGCTGATGCATTTTTAATTCAATGCATGGATCTAGTATTTATTGATTTAATAAGGTTAGGGGTATTACATTGTTGCTGCTACTGATGAACTGTCAGCAATTTAATCTAGTGAAATCTTACAGAGGAATATATATATATATATATATATATATATGTGAGAATAGCTGCATAAATGCAATCCCTTCACTACTCAGAACAGTGGCAAAAGGAAAGGCCTTTCTTAGATTGCTCTGGGCTCAGACATTTTCTTTTACAAAAGACGCTAAGCACCAACTGATTGAGGGTTCTGTAAAGAGGCTACAACAAAGCCTGGAGGTACACCTTCAAAATTTAGAAAAGCAATGTGCATTTACATCCTATATACACCCAAGGGCCTCTCCTTGGAGATTTTAAGCCTTGGGTGTGCATGCACTCACACACACACACACAACACACACACACACACACACACACGCAGAACACAGCACATGCTGACAGGCACACAGGCACACACCCAAAGCCCCAGGCTTTCCTTGTCACCAGACAAGGTTTAAAGGAGCCCTCCAACCAGTTCTTCTCTCTAGACCCTAACATGGACCTCATTAGCATACAGTGAACAAAGGCTGAAAATTCCATTTCTCAAAAGCCCAGAAATGAAGTTTAAGGCTATGTCAAAGCTTAGGGTCCAGCATCAAAAGGGGGGAATAGAAATCCAGCAAAGTTGCTGAGACAGACATTTGAGGGCTCTTAGCTTCGTGCACCGCTCTGCCTTGTCTCCTGCTCGTGGCCCTATTTCCCCAACCTGGACACCTGGGAAGCACGCTGTGCTCCAGCTTTTCCCTGACTTTGAAGAAATGGATAATCTAAGGGGCAGCGCTGCTGCTGAGGTCAGTAAAACTATGCTAATTGGTGAACTTAATTGCTTCAAGCAGTCTTGCCTCTAAACAGGGAGAGCACAGTTGATGGAGTCAGTCTGTTCCTAATAAAATGAAGAAGCACTGAATTAAGTTCCCAAGGAAGGCACTATAAAAGTTTCCACAGTGTAACCAAATGACTTCACCTACGATTTTACCCCTAAGATGACATCTCTGAAAGAAAGCAGACCCCGCTCGGGCTCCATATTCATAAATTGGCTGATCTTAGGCCAGTGAATCTGGATTGATTTAAAAAGGCTTTTCATCCCTCCAATCAAATGAAGTCATTGTTAATTAGATGCTTTCTGTTAACAATGTCACTCTTCTCCACGTTACCTGCTCACACTCGCAGCGCCTCTAGTGCAACATCTGCAGCCCCAGATCCCCGCAATCAGTCCTCCCAAATTTGGCTGGAGGGCGCTGGTATTTCCGTTTTTCAATCCCTGTCTGAAGGAAGATACTATTCAGTGGATTGGGGGCAAGCTACAGCCCCAACGTTCTCATTTAAGAGCTTCTAAAACCATCTCTGGGAAAACTCTTGAGACAGGATCCCGGGGGATCTTTTTTGATGAGGTTCATCATTTCTCTGGGCTGTTTCTCCCCACCCCACGCCCGCCTTGCAGACGGATGTTTGCCAAAGAAAAAACGTCGAAGGCCACAGAGCTAACTCTCGCTTTGAAGACCAAGCTCCTCCTCCATCTGGAAGACAGGGCATTGGAGGGGGTTAGGGGGTGAGGTACCCCAGCTGCGCCCGGGACCCTGCTCCCTAATCCTCTCTGCCCGACGACTCCTGCGAGGGCAGATGCCCCCAGAGAACAGCCAGGCTCAGGGCGCTGGTGCAGGAGAGGCCAAACCTCGCCCGCCACTGCGGTCTCCTTCGACGGTGGCTTTACCAGGCTTGGTGGGGGCGGATGGACGCTCCCCCCGAGTCCTCTCCCGAGAGGTTTGCAGCGCGGGGCGAGGGCTCAAGCCCCCGGGTTCTCCAAGCATGCGCCCACTCTGGGTCGGGCCCTGCCGGCGCCCTTCCTCCCCGGCCCCCCTGGGTTCTGGGACTTTGTTCCTCGCTGCTGAGGGCCCTCCAACGGCCCGCAGAGCGCGGCGCCTGCCGTCTCACTAGGCCAGTTCTCGGAGCTGGGCGAGCACTTGCTGCGCCGTCGGAGGAGGCCCCGGGCCGGGCCGCGCTCCGAGCGGGCCCCGAGGGAAGGAGCGCCGGGAACCCTGCGCCTCTAGCCGGGCGTCTAGTCCGCACAGTGCATGGTTCGTTCAACAGGGGGCGCCCTTTGCCGGGGTGAGGCGTGTGACATGTCCTGCGGTGCGGACGGCCAGTGGTGGGGGCACATGCCCCTGGGCGGCCTGGGGCTGCCCTGCGCCTAATGCCGCGCTGACCCCTAGGCTCGGGCCGACCCCGGGCCGCCGCGGACTCTGGGCCACCCCAGAGGCCTGCAAGTAGCCAGGCCTTCCCGAAACCCCCGGGTCCGCGACCCCGGCCCGCGCTGGGCCCTCCTTAGCTGGGGTCGCCGACCAAGGTCTGAAATGGAATCTGGGGCCCGAGTCCTGACTCTGATTCGTCCCCAGGAACAAGCCACGTTTGCAGGACCTTTGGCCCGGGGACTCCCGAGGAGTAGGGGCGGGCGGGCGGAGGGATGCACGGAGTGGTGGTGGGGGCTCCGCGACTTGTGCCGGCAGGAGTCCGGATTCCCCGGACTTCCAAGGGCAGAAGCCCCCTTGGGGCTGCGCCTGGACCAGGATCGCACCAAGCCCGACATGCACACTCCAACGCGTGGCTTCACGTCTCTAGCCCCTCCACTCCTCTCCCCTACCCCAGCCTCTCCCAGCTGACTCGGTGGGTCTCCACCAAAGGGCTTGGGGGAAGGAAGTTTCCTGAGACTCTTTCATCCCTCTCCGGGGGGGCTCCCGCAGGAAGGCAGACAAAAGCAGCCGCCGAAACACCTGCGAGCTCTGGTGCAATCCAGTGCAGGCGCTGACGGCAGCCATTTCTCCTTCCGCTTGCAGGGGGAGCTCAAACCTGAAGCATCAAGGTTATCTCTCTCCCAAGTGGAAAGCCAGAAAGGCGGGGGGAGGAGGGAACTTTCTAGGCGCGCCATCACCCGCACGTGGAGGAGTCACTCTTGCAAATAGAACGCGAACTCACTCCCCCCTCCCATTCCACCAGGCCCGGAGTGGACCCATGTTCAGAACTTAGAACTGGCCAGAGAGAGCGCAGGTAAGGGAATGGGAAGGTGCTGGGAGAGAAGAGAAGGGACAGGACGGGTGGGTGGGTTGTAAGGGGGTGCTGAGAGCCTGCCGAGGGACTCAGTCCCCTCCCTGGGTAAATCCCTGGACCTGGACAATCCCGACAGAAATTCCGCCACGTGCTCAGAGCTGTGGGCTCTGAGCGTCCACTTCGGAACGATGCCCAAGCGCGCGCGCGCACACACACACACACACACACACACACACACACACACACACACACATCAGCGTGTGCCTCTCTCTCCCCGCGCGGCAGTCTCGCCGAGGTTGTCCAGGCAGCGGAACCACGCGACTTCCCATGAGGCACAGTCGTTTGAGCGTTTCGCTCGCGGTGGATCAGGGGTCGCTCTCGCCTGGGCCACGGGGACAGAGGAGGCGCCTGTCATTTGGGCTTCTGGCCCCGCCTAGAGTAAGGGCGCACCCGGTGGCATAGCCCTTGGAGAGGCGGCGTCCTGCCGGGCGAAGGAATCGTGCTCCCAGCGTGCCGTGGGGTCATCTGTCATCCCGAGCTCGCCCGGGGTCGTCGTGCTGCCGCCGCTCGGCAGCCACGCGACAACCCCAGCAGCCCTGGAGTTGCGCGCCCTGGTGGCCCCCTGGGTGTCGCGGTCCTTGGAGCCAGGGCTCACCCGGCACTGACGCGTCCTGCTAGAAAAAGTACCAGCGCCGCTCTTCCTGCCTCCAGATCCCTGCTTGATCCTTCCCGACGAGCAAAGACTCGCCGATGTTTGGGGTGGTTGTTCTTTTAAAAGTATATTAAAGGATCATTGGCGTCTCCCCGTCAAGTCATTACGCCTTTATCCCCATCAATTAACCACACCTCAGAGGGCTGCTATTAAGAGCTAAATTGAGCTGCAAAAATAGGTATCCCGTTTCAGGCAGATGTTGTCATCTCCCGCTGAGATAAGCGGCCGCGGGGCCCGACCCGCAGCTTCAGCAGCTGCGGGAGACGAGCTGGGCCGGGCTAAGGGTTGGCGCTCCGGGTCGCAGTGCTGCAAGGAAGGTCTGCGCCCGATACCGCGCGGGTGCTCCAAGAAGCAGGAGGAGTGAAGAGACCGAGCCCTGGGCTCTCCAGCGCTGTGCATGCCACGGACAAATGTCTCCAGAGTTGTACCAGAGAAAAGACCAAGGGCGAGCCGTGCGTTTTTGCGCAGCAAGACCTCAGTTCCCTGCCCCAGCCCCAAAAGAGGGCCGGAGGAAAGGCAAGAAAAGAGCACTGTTGTGAGTTTGGGTAGAAGCTCTCCCCCATACACACACATCTCACCTCCTTCCACCCTACTAAAAGACCCTCAAAACCCCAGAACCCTTTGAAAAGAAAGGCGAGATGCTGTGGGTTTGCTAGATAATTTTGGACTAAAAAGAGGTGTGGGGGGAAAGAGGATTCTCGAGAGTCCAAACGTCCTTCCACGCTAAACAATTTTTCCAGTATTCCTCAGGCCTAGTCACTCTTCATGACTTGGGGACAGAGCTGTGACACTCAGCTGAGAGATTGTTGAGAGCGAGGGGGTCGGGGGGGCAATAAGATGTGGTCCTCACTGCAGTGACAGGGCATTCTTCCCAATCATGACCACAGTAAATTTAGCCAAGGCTAAAGGAGATTAATTTTCCAGCATAATCCAATTAAAAGATTTCTAAGGTAATCTTTTACAAAAATGGAAAAAAAAGTGCTCAGCTAAAAGAGGGGACTGGTTTTGATGGCAGTGATGTATCACCTCGGCACAGCCAGCACTGGACTCTGGCTCTATTGCACGCGATTTGACCAGAGCATCTCAGGGATCCCGCAGTTAAAACCTTTGCCTTTCTGAAAGACAGCCATCCATCTCCACAACCTGGACAGGAGAAAGTGTGCTCCTCCGGACTGGGGTTGCTTACAAGCACCAAAGACTTTTTTAAATGCTATTAGATTTATGGTCTCTTTTTCAACGCCCATCCAGAGTAATTAGCACATATGTTCTAAATAGATGATAGTTTTGTGAGCAATAAAGCAATTACCCATCGTTGGAGCTGACAGTTCCTCCAACTAAACTCCAACCAGCAGCTAATTGGAAAAGTCATTTCAGCTCCATTGTCTGCAATTAGTCCTGCTAAACTACTACACCCCAACTAGCTGGTTTGAGGTTAATTTATTCAGTGTTGTATTTGCACGGAGAAAGCAATGCCACAGTGAAACTTGAATTTTACCCCTGTAGCCTGCACCCTCAGTGTAGAGGAGCAGGTGGAAGTAAGAGACCTGATATTTGAGGGCCAGAATGCTTTCTGGGGGAGGAAGCACCCTGACCTGCCTCAGTTTCAAGGTCAGGGTCCAGCCGGTTGAACTCCAACAGAGAACTCCATTGTTTCTCCTTTGGGGCAGTAACTAAAGGAAACAGCTTAGTTTGTGCAACCAAATTCTTGGTTAAAAAAAAAAAAGTCAATATAGAGAATGCAGCTGGATTCTGAGGGTACCAGTGCTCCTCAAACAAACCCATTACTGGCCCTGGACCATCACAGTATCTCTACTGAATAAACATAGACCCAAGCCCACTGAAACAGCACAATTCAAAGCCCTCAAATGGAGAATGTGCCGTTCTTGAAGTGGTTCAGAGCCTGCTTCTGCCTGCAGCTTCCAGAGTACAATCTTGCTTCCCCCTTGAAATGGACTTTCTCTGACTTTTTCTTTTCTTTTTCCCCCCTTCTGTCCTTTTCCCCTTTTTCCTTTCTAACATTCAGCCCAACAGGTCCGGGATTTGTGCACAGTGAGTGGAAAAAATGTGTTAAATGTCAGTTTGCCGCCCCACCGGAGCTTCCAAATATCCAGCGGCTGGGATTCTTCTACTTAATTTAATCTTTATTGGACAGGTCGGCTCCTACGTTCCTATTCCCCAGGAAACCCCGGGAAATAAATCCATGGGGGTTCAGAATTGAGGGCGGGAAGGAGCAAAGTTAAAGAGGGATTAATCCTCTCCCACCCCAACTCGAACTTTGATACTTGCATCTCCTGTAGGCTTCGGGGTAGGAAAGAGGAGAAGGCTCTGGTCCCAGCCCTGATAGCCAAAGGGTCTCTGTGCTCCAGAGCAAAGGGGCAGGAGGCTGGCAGGTTGAGATGGGAATTGTAACCCTGGTAACCAAGTATTCCCTTAAAGGAATTTACTGCAAAGTGTCCCTGGGTCTGGGAGTGAGAAGAATTTTACTTAGAAAAACATGAAGATGGGAGGGGGGGAGAGAAAGAGGGGAAGTTGCCGCATCGTAGGAGGTAAAGCCCAAGGATATTTCACCCTAAAAATCAAATGTCCTTTTCTGGACAACTATTCAAACTTAACAACCTGAGGTCTGTTTCTTCTTTGTGAAGTAAATAGAACAATGCCTAAGGAAAACTACTTAGATGCTGTTTTACTCTGCATGTGAGACTTACTAAAATAATTTTCATTTCAAAACAAATTGTAATCAAGGGTTCAGCTTCAATGATTTGAAATATTTGAAACATGTATCTACAGTAAGAAAAGTTCTTTATTTGCCCAACGTCAGCCTCTTATTTTTAAAATACACAGTCTACTAGTGTAGTTTGTGTTTGAAGTGATTTAATTCTAAGAAAGTCTCAAAAGGGAAAAATATTGGAAAGAAACTGAAAGTAATGGTCTCCTCTGATCCCATCATGTGGTCCCACCTGTCACATTTTCTCTATCCACTAAGAGAAATCCTCCAATCCCTGTGTGACTTCTCATTGAAAACAAAAAGGAAATTAAATGTCTTTGCTAAAAGGTTATCCATCCTGTTTTCAACTATTGCTTTTTTCAGGATTTAAATATGACATCTCAGAGAGTGAGATGGGGGGGGTTAAAAAAAAAGAAAGTATCAGTTAAAAGCATCCCTAGATTTACGAAAGAGTCTTAATGTAGATGTGATTGCATACTCGGTATGAAATAACTCAACCAACCAACCTCCCAAAAATGTATGTATGAGAAACATTTACATATATATCCATACACACTGAAAAAAATCTCTTAGGCATTTTTGTACAGCGAGTAGCAGTTCTGTGCAAGTTCAGTTAGCTGTCCACACGCATGTATTCACTTCTTGAGTAGAGGCATTTTAGTTGCTCTCATACTTTCTTTCCATTAAGAGCGATTAGATGATGTCTATTCAAAGTTGCTGATCCAGAGAGAAAATAAGAGTAGATAAAAGGAGATTTCAAGTGACCTCCTCCTCTCTTTCACACCAACCTGAGCCCGAGAATAGGCAAGGATCAACAAGCACAAAAGCCCTTTTCCCTTTTCTTTTCAGCTTCAGAAGATTTCATGCAAAGGGTTAACAATAAAACGTAAAACTATCCCTAAGTTTTGTTAGATGATGCATTTGCAATACTTTATTAACTCCTCCCACAGATGAGCTAAGTTTATTACTCACTCTGAAATGGGTGAATGAAATATACATGGTATAACAAAGGGTATAATTAATCCATGTGGTTTGTATCAGTGCTGCTCTATGTTCGTTCCTTTTCATTTGAACTTTATCTAAATCCTTTCTCTCCTCACTGATGAGGACACTGAAATAAACATATCTTTCCACTGACAACCTAAAAGAAAACATTAGACTTATTATTCAGATCAAGCTTCTAATATTTATATACAATTGTAGCCTGACTGCAGATACCAACAGGTCTACTGGCTTTGTGATCCAGTACTTTTCTAACTAGGTTAGTTTATTTTATGGGCAGTGAAGTAAGTGACACTAAAGACTTAAACAGATTCAAGCAGTCCTTTGTCCAGAATGTCCAACTCAGATCTAATTCTGATGGGCTAATCCTTGTAGTAAAAGACATAGGTGCTCTGACAGATATCTATTAGGGGAAATGATTATATAGTGTAGTTGATTACACTGTCAAGGTACTTTAACAAACTTCAAACTCATTTCAAAACTTCAACTTTTCATCAGAACCCAAACCAGTTTCCCTGAGAAGCAGAGCCAAGCAGTAATTTTTTACTGCCTGGCATTTAAAATAAAAAAAATATTTCATGACATAAAAGGAGTCTCTGGTTCTCTCTCTCTCTCTCTCTCTCTCTCTCTCTCTCTCTCTCTCTCTCTCTAATGCAGTTAGATAGCTCAAGCTTGATTTTTTCAAAAAGTAAATATTTGGCCCTGCCTTACAAGTGTGCCAGGAATGCTTGTCACTTTTCCTTTTCTCCAAAACCTGATTTGCATCCAAAGGTCAGCTCTTGCTCTGTTCCTGCTACTGGGCCCTATATCCAGGGGCCTGAGCAGAAACTGGAAGCGCTTATCTCTAGTTTCCATAACATGTGCTTTTGAAGTGACTGGTCTATGACAGAAAACCAAAGTGCTTACTAAGGCAAAGCACTTATCTCAGAGCGTTTTGACCCAATGGTGACAGAGAAAAAAAATGCCCAGACTACCTGATGATCACGCCTGAGCATGCTAGGTCTGTGGTTCAACTACTCAGTCAAGCTAAGACCAAGTGATTCAGGCAGCAGGTCAACTCACAACTTGGCCTTCCCACCCTTGTTTTCATGTTGACAAAGGCAGAACTTTTTATAGCTGAGCAGACACAATGCAGACTGAGTTCAGTATTGCAAAAAGAAAGATTTCTGAGATACTGGGGGTGGGCATTTGTTTGCTGGGGGTGGGGAGGCATTTTCTAATAATCACAGGACACTAAGTAGTCAGTCCCATAAGCCTCTTCACCTCCCCCCTGTCCTTTTTTCCACGAAAGAGTCGTGCAGGACCATTTTAAATATATCTTCTTCAACTGTGTTCTTTAGGGCCTTAATCTCATGCCAAGGGAAACTAATTGATTCGGCACCTTTAAAATAAGCTCTTTGGGAAAGGTCTGCAGTAAGATCAGGAGAACTGACCTTTCTCTCAATGATAGCAGGCATGTTCATCTCTCCAGATGGGCTTGATGCAACATGGTTATTTCTGTTCTATGGTCTCTCTAAACAGAATGATGCCATTTTAAATCATTTAGGAGATAGGAAAGAGGTAAGGAACAGAATGGTCTATGCGTGTCTGATCTTTTGAACAGTTTTACCTAAAACTAAATTTAGAAAATATTTTTACAAGTCCACTTTTTCTCAGGGAAATTTACCTAAAGACAAAATGAGTGATCTGATACATTTCAGGAGAGGGAGATGATCTGGTAAATTTCAGAAGAGTAAGTTCAAAAAAAAAAAAGGCAGGGAAAAAAAATCATAGTGATTGCAGGATTACTGAAAAATAAATTGGGGGTTCCTTGGGGAAATAAAATGAGACTTGGGGGCGAACGGAGCTGATCTGCTAGAAAGTCCAAGTGGATCTGAATTTTGGGGCCTGGAAGCAAGACCATCTTGTATTTGCTGCACAGATCTTTGCTTCTCTCCTTCTGTACCAGGTGACAGTTTTGTGTACTGACCATCCGGCTAGGAAAGATCAAGTGTTGTGTCAAGTGCTTTTTAAAAGTGATTTAGGGGGAGGGGGTGTGGCTCTGTGGTAGAACACCTGCCTCACACGTGTAAGGCCCTGGATTCTACTCCCCATCTCTTCTTGATGCACTCAAAAACAAGAACAACAAAAAGTGATGAAGGCTGAACCATGGTGCTAGATAACGACTTGCATGGAGCGCTGTCAATCACAAGCCCATTGTTTTACCCCAAGTGAAAACGGACCTCACCTTCTCTTAGATGATGCCACTGGAGACTGCATGCACTGAGCAGGCCTGCGGGAACCTGTAGGACAGATGAAGGCAGGCCTTTGCCCTTCCCAAGATCGGCCTTCCCAGGAGCCAGCGAGACCTTGGAGGGCCTGCGGCTAGCGGTCTCAAGTGGGGTGCTGAAGCACGGGCCGCTAGGGAGTCTGGGTCCAAGGGCTAAACCCACCAGCCCACTGTGTTAAAGAAGGAGGGAGGGGGGAGGCATTAACGTTCTGGATGAAAAGGGGGAAGGACAAATCTGAAAATGAGAGGGGGAGTGAAACAATTTTTTTTTTTTTAAGGATGGAAATTGAAACTGCGTCCTGCTCCTGCAGCTGCGCGTGCCTGGACTGGCGTGTGGAATTTCACAGTTTGGAGACCTACGAGCTCTCGCAAAATATGATCGCTTTCCTGCTCCTGCCCAAGCCAATAACAGATTATCTCCTGGTGGAACGTGAGTCGCATCGGCCTGGGACCAGCGTGCCAAGCTGAAGCACTCGTGGCAGGCTTGGAGAGGGGAAGCCTGAGCTCCCCGGGACCTGAGCTGACCCCCCCACCCCCATCCCTCCACGGAAGCCATTTTGCTGGAGGCGGGGCCGGGAGCGCAAGTGGAGGCGCCCCGCGGCTTGGCGGGCGCTGACCCGGGGGACGGGATGTGGGAGAGAAACCGAGCCCTGAGCGCCCCTCTAGGAAAAGCCTCGGCTTCATCCTGCCCCCTCCCGAGGGGGAAAGTTGGCGTCGGCGCCCCCTCAGCAGCGCGCCCTGTTTTCTTCTTCCAAAAAAGCTGCAGGTTTCTCCTGTCTGGGCACCACTCCCCACCCCCAGCTCCCTTCGGATCGGTGCACGATCCCCCAAATGCACCCTGTCCCCATCCCTCGGGAGTCGCGGGCGGCCTCGCCTGAGACCTGAAAGGTCCCATTTCCCCCCAGCCCCCGGGTCACCCGGCATCCCAGGGTCTCCTGCAAGTTCGCAAGCTCGGGGAGGGAGCTGGTGGGAAGGACAACCCCCCACCCCCCACCCCTCCGAATCCTGGGGAGTGAACTCCGCCGCCTTGGGTCTCTCCTGGGCCCTTGCCAGCTGGGCCTGACCCCAGGCCGCGCGCGCTGCAACGCGGTTCGGGGGCGCACCGGGCCCGCGGGCTCGGCCCCGGGCGTCGGCTCCCCCGCCCCCCGCCCCGCGCTCCCTCTGACGCAAACGCGCGCCCCTGCCCAGCGCCGAGGAAACCGCGCTTGTCGGTTTTAATTGAGGCTCTTCCTTTCACACACACACACTCACACACACACACACACACGGTCCCCACCCCTGGGAGGTGACCCCCCCCACACCCGCACCCCGCACCAGATCCAGCCCCGCTGGCCCCGCCGGCTGCACGGCTGAGAAGCCGGTGCTCGCTCTCTCGCCGCCGCCGCTTCTCCGCCGGGGACAACAGCTCGGTGTCCCTTTTAATCCGCTGACACTATCGCCCACATCAAACAGGCGGCCATCGATCGCGCCGCCTTGGGGAGATCCCTCTGCAAACGGCGCCCGCAGGTGGGCCCGGCGCGGGCTCCCAGGCCAGTCCCGCCGGACTCCGCGGCCGCGCACCCCGCACCGCGTCCCGACCCCGCGCGGGCGGCGGGGCAGCCCCGACCCACCCGGGGAGGGGGGGAGGAGGGAGGGCCGGTGCACGGAGGCCGCCGGGAGCCTGTTTTGAACTTGCTCTGGCGAGATCCTCAGCTCCCAGGCGGCGGGGCCAGCGCGATCCCGGCCTCTGGCGCGGCGGGACCGAAGCCAGGTGAGGGCAGCCCCGAAGCCAGACCCGGTGGAAAGTTCTGCTCGTCCCGCCCCAGCTTACATCGCCTCCCGCCCGGGTCAGCAGGGGCCGGGGGAGCCTTCAAGGCAGCCAGCCGGCTAAGCCGCTGGATCAACCCCGAGTTCCAAAGAAACGAAAAACATTGCGTTACTTGCCTGGTGCATCGGGACTTGGCCGAGTTTCGCTTCTGGTGCCCACGACCCACGGTCCACGGGCCCGCGAAGCCGGCGTCCGGCAGGGCCTCCGGGTCCACTCCCGCTCTCCTCTGCTCTGCCACTGGCTCGCTTCTCCCCCACGTCCTCCTTCCTTCTCCCCGGCTCCCCTTCTCTGCTCGCTTTCTCTGCCCTGGATGCCTGCCTCTAAAACTGCATGGGGGAGTCAAATGGATCCCTGATAGGTAGCTGCTGCTCGCTCTTTCCTTTCTTCTGCTTCTTCTTTTATTATTATTATTTTCCGCTTAACCGTGATGGTTGCACCTTTTAACTGACCAGGAGGCGTGAGCACGTTAATTTGGGGAGAGGGGCGCGGGCGCGGCGCCTCCGCCACCCCAGTCGCCTCCCTGCCATCCGCTGCGTACAATGGGCCGCCGCTCGCGGAGTGCATTGACTTGTCTCTCCATTATTCGAGCTGGAGGGACGAGGGGCAGGCACGGAATAAGCCTTTATTCTGCTCTTTAAAAATCGTCGCTCGTCACCAAGCGGTCGCCGACTCCCCGGCTTGTAGACTGGAGAAGACCAGGAAGCGCAAAACGCACCCCAAACACGCAGCGCTTCCCAAACCCCTCCCTGGTGAGATTTAAAGGGAGAACGAGTATTTAAAAAAAAAAAAATCGAGCCCTACCTCGGTCAACATTGCGTGGCCCTTTACTCCCACCTTTACCTGAGGGCGCGTTGGAGCTCGGGATGCTGGAGCTGAGATAAACTTTTACGCTCCCCGGAGCCGAGAGGTTGGCGGGCCAGCGCGACTCCCACCCCCGGAGGCGGCAGCCCGGGCTTTGTCACTCCGCGCCGCTCGGCGCCCGCCTCAGCCTGCCTAGGGGAGCGATCTCCAAACGAGGGGGGGTGCCAGTGTGCGATTGGAGAATATGTAACTAATAGAAGTATCATTTTCCCCCAGTACGATCTTTCAAGGAAAAAAATCCATTGAAAGAATTTTCAAAGTGCGGTCTTCGTTTGGGGAGGAAAAAAAAAAAAAAGGCACAGGCTGCCTGCCGGGAGGGGAGGAGGGACCCGCACGCGCGCTCCCCGGCGCGGCTCCCGTCCGCTAGGTGGCAGCCGGAGCCAGCGATTCCTGCAGGCCCCGCGGCGGGCCCCGCTCCTCCCGCCCGCCCCTCCGCCCGCGACCAATGGGCTTCGTGAATGGGGTCTCTCGCCCCCTCCCCTTCCCGATCGCTCGCTTTCTCTCTCTCAATTCCTCTCTCGGCCTCTCTCACTCTCGCTCTCTTTCACTCTTTCTCCTCTTCCTCCCCCCCCTCTCCGCTCTCTCCTTCCCGCCTCCCCTCTCTCCCCTCCCCCAATCCCTTGCCGCCCCCCATCCTCTTCCCTCCTCACCGTTTCCCACTCACCCCATCTTCCATCTCTTGCCCTTTTCCCCCTTTCTGAGGCTCTGTCTTGGCGGCGTTAACAACCCCCCTCGCACGCACACGCACCCCAACGTGAGGACTCACTCCTAATCAATAATTACTAAAGTGCTGTGGGGAGTTTGGACACATTTGAGCAGACCACGGGAGATAAAAGGAAATACCATATTGATTGAAAAGTTTATTTTTTTTAAAAAAAATCATCTAAGGGATGAATAGGAACCTTAATTCCGGTTGATTTCGTGGCAAATTCCAGGAGAGTTGTTTTGTCGTCATTAAACTTTTAAAACCGACAGACACTTTTGAACCGAAAAATGAGTCCCTACTTTGTTTCTTTAAAAAGCATAAATTCAGCACAACCCACACTGGTATTATAATACTCACACGTAAAAAAAAAAAAGAAGAAGAAGAATAAAACAATCCAAACCCAGTGTATTTCACGAATCATTAAGATGATGAGTTGGATTCCCATTTTAAAAATTTCCCTGACATCTCCACGCTCCTAGAAGACCATTTGAAAAACTTTTTAGAAGAAATAAAAATAATTTCTTTGGAATTCTTTTGACCCATTGCTAAGCATTCTCCCCCTAGCTATCCCTTCCCCCTCTGGTGTTCGTGTGTGTGTGTGTGTGTGTGTGTGTGTGTGTGTGACCATAGACGACCCATACTAATCAGGTCTCAGAGTAAATAGCAGCGCAGGGCGATCTCAATGTAAATTGCGCTTGTCAGAAGCCCCCCCCACACACGCACACACACACACACACACACACACACACACACACACACACACACTTTCTCTCCTCCCCTCGCCATCCCCGTCCGTAGGTAGCTGAGAGGGAGGGGGGAAAAAAAGAAAGAAAGAAAAAGAGGAGGGGGGGAGGGGCACTCCAACCAATGGCGTGCTGGAGGCTTGGCTAACCTTAGCCTCCCATTTTCTCTCCCCCCCGATTCAGGGCTCTGACCAGTCAGTCGCCTTTGATTATCAGTTGCCAGCAGCCCTTCTCTTGGCTCCTTGACACGAGCTCCATATAAGGCAGCGATCTCCATAGAAACGTGTCAGTTTCAATAGTAGTGTCAAAGTTCACTATATACAGACATTCGCGCAGATCCCCCTTTCGGAAACATTGCTCTGCGAGTCCTCCCGTTTAAACGCATTCAATTTTTGGGTCTCTCTCTCTCTCTCTCTCTCTCTCTCTCTCTCTCTCTCTCTCTCTCTCTCTCTCTCTCTCTCTCTCTCTCTCCCTCTCCCTCCCTCCCTCCGCCTCTTTTCCTCAATCTCTCGCTCTCTCGTTCTCCCCCTCTTCTTTCTCCCCTTTCTCTTTTCTTACATAGTCTATTAGTTGTTTCCCTCGTATTCTTATTCTTCTGTCTCTCCTTTTTCTCCCTCCTCCTTGTCTCTTCTACTCCATTCCTGCAGAAGAGAGAGAGCTAAACTTAAAAAAAAAAAAAAGGAGGAGGCACCCCCTTCGTATTCTTATCATTATTTTATACATATATGATTTTTTTTGGAGGGAGGGTGTTGGTTCCCGGCTGAAGAGCACTTATTTAAAATACTAAAAAAAGAACATTTTTGGGCGATCTCCAGGGTTTTTTTAACTAGCTCTGTGTGTTATAGCAGAAGAAGCAGAAGAAGGAGCAAGAAAGAGGAAAAGAAGAGGATTATTTATTCGACCTACTTTGGATGTCTCTCTCGCTTTTTTTTTTTTTTTTTTGCAATTCCTTTTCTTCTGATTTTTATTTTTCCTGTTTCGCTGTGAAATCGTCGCCGGCGTGAATTATCTCGTCTTCCTCTCCCCCTCCGTCACCTCCCGCAAGAAGAAGGCGACGAGAGAGCCCCGCGCGACCGGCACAACAAAAAGAGCAAAGTGTGTGATCCTCCCGGCCGGCCGCCTCCCGCTCTCCGGCGCTGCCTTCCTGAATGGCTGGCTGCGTCCGGCCCTGGACCTGGCCCCCCGACACCCGCGCGCCCTGATCGGCCCCGGCTGCCTCGCCCCGCGCCCGGCTCGGCTCACCGCGCTGCCCTCGCTCCCGCGCCCAGCCAGGGCTCTCGCCGGGACAGCGGCGGCGGCGCGGGCGGCTCCGACCCCGGCTCGCCGCGCCTCGGCGGCGGCCCCGACTCCAACCCGGACTCCAGCCCGGGCCGCGGCTCCCCCAGCGGCGCTCGCCGCTGCAGCTGAGGCGGCGGCTCCAGCGGCGCTTGCAGCCGCGACCTCCTCCTCCTCCTCCGCCGCCGCCGCCGCCGCCGCCGCCGCCGCCGCCGCCGCCGCCTCCGCCCTCGCCGGCTTCCTCTATGTCGGCTCAGCCCGCGCGCCGCGCTTAGCCCGAGCGGCCGGGCGGCCGGCGCGGGGGAGCGGGTGTGTGTGTGCGAGTGTGTGTGCGCGCGGGGGTGCGGGCGAGGCGGAGGGCGAGTGTGTGCGCGCGCCGTGGCCCATGCCCGCCGCCCCCGGCGCTGCGCCCCGCGCCGCTCCCGGCTGCCGCCTGTGCCATTTCTGATTTTGCAACTTGGGGAAGAAGAAAAAAGCGAGAGAAGGGAGCTTGCTCGCTGGGGGGGGTGGGGAGGGGGGGGAAGGAGAGCGCGGCCCCCCCAGGATCGGAGCGCGGGGGGGAGCGGGCGAGGGGAGCAGGGGTGTTGGGGGGGGGGGAGAGCCTGAGAGCCTGGGGGGGCTGCAAAAAGAGAGAAAGAAAACAGCAGGAACCACAACAAAACGCCAGCAGGGCGGGCGGGCGCGCAGCGGCAGCGGGGCGGCCGAGGCAGTAGCGGCGGCGGCGGCGGCGGCGGCGGCGGAGACAGCGGCCGGTGCCCGGCTCGGGCTCGGCTCCCGCGACCCCGGGGCGCCCGGCGGGCCCCCCGCCCCCTCCCCCTCCCCCCTTCCCTCTCCCCTCCCAGCGCGCCCGCGCGCCCCGCGGCCCTCGGCGAGCAGCTCGGCTCCCCCCCAGCGCTCCCCGGGCCCAAAGATATGGCAATGGTAGTTAGCAGCTGGCGAGATCCGCAGGACGACGTGGCCGGGGGCAACCCCGGCGGCCCCAACCCCGCAGCGCAGGCGGCCCGCGGCGGCGGCGGCGGCGCCGGCGAGCAGCAGCAGCAGGCGGGCTCCGGCGCGCCGCACACGCCGCAGACCCCGGGTCAGCCAGGAGCGCCCGCCACCCCCGGCACGGCAGGGGACAAGGGCCAGGGCCCGCCCGGCTCGGGCCAGAGCCAGCAGCACATCGAGTGCGTGGTGTGCGGGGACAAATCGAGCGGCAAGCACTACGGCCAATTCACCTGCGAGGGCTGCAAAAGTTTCTTCAAGAGGAGCGTCCGCAGGAACTTAACTTACACATGCCGTGCCAACAGGAACTGTCCCATCGACCAGCACCACCGCAACCAGTGCCAATACTGCCGCCTCAAGAAGTGCCTCAAAGTGGGCATGAGGCGGGAAGGTGAATATTTCTTCTCTGCTTCTCTCCCTGCGCTTCGCTCGCCTCCCTGGCCCTCTTTCTTTCTCTCTCTCTCTTTCTCTCTCTCTCTCTCTTTCTCGCGGGGGTGGCTGGCAGCGAGGGGCTGGGGCTCCCGTGGTCCCGGCCCGTCCCAGCTTCCCCTGTCCCCGCTGCCTTCCTCCCCCTGCGTCCCCCCTCCCAGCTCGCTGCCGCTGCCTCCCCCTCCCGGCCTGCGCTCCTCTCCCCGGCTCCTCTCCCCCACCCGCTGCCTGCTCAGGATTGTGTCCCCGGGATCGTGAGCTGTGGCTTCAAATCCCCTCCCTTCCTCCTCTGTCCTGGATGTGCTCAGTGTGTCTCCCGCGTGTGCGTGAGGATGCTTGGGGGGGCTGTGCTGCTGGCATGAACTTGGGGAGGGGGGTGCTTATTTGTCCCGGGGAAACTCTGTGTCTGTGCTTTTGTCATTCCACTTTCCCTTCCACCTCATCATCCCTGCTCTTTTCCGTGGGGGAGGGCCGGGCACTGGAGTGCCCAGACCCCCAGATTCATTGCTGCATCATCCTTTTGGAAGCTTAGCTTGGAAAAAGAGGAATGAGATTTATTGCACTTGTAGGTCTAATTAGGGGGGAAGGGGGGCTTCTGGCCTGTTCACTGGTTGCCTCTCCTTTTCACCGAGCTGGGGCCGCCTCCTACCAGAGCTGTGGCCTTGTTTTCACCCCTCTACTTTGAAAGGAAAGTTTGTGACTGAACCCTGCTTTCATAGCTGTGTCATTTTTTTTAAAGCATGATACTCGTTTTATTTCTTCATCAAACTCCACCCTCCGCTTAAATACTGCATACAAATTACAATTTACAACGGCATTTACCGATCCTTCTGATTTGGCTGTAATGCATAGACTGCAGCTGGCATGAGCTTCCACATCATTTAATCCCTGTGTTGTATGGGTTTGGTTTCTTCTTTTAACACAACTTTTGATGTTGTATTTAGATATGCTTCATGTTCATGTGGCAAGAGATGCAGCACTTATAAATATATTTAGCCGTTTACAGTTAAAGTTTATCTTCTGACAATCATTAGAGATGTCTTATAGTCAAATGAGAGAACCAGTCAATTTTGCAGAATGCAGATTACTTCTTCTTGTAATTGACTTTAAAATTATATTTTATATGCCACAAGAAAAGAAATTGAATTCTTTCAGATCTCAAGAAGCAGACAAATATGACGACTTCATTTCTAGCTCCAGGGAGATTTTGTAGGCATCTGGAAGAAACACACACACACACACACACACACGCACACACAACTTTGAATTGTGCTCTCATTTAATTGAAAAAAAAAACTGCCAAGTTCAAAACTATAATGGGGGGGGAGTATTCTGGTCATTATGTTTCAAGAGCTTAAATTGCATTGGACTTGCCTTAAAATTGGAATCAGAACAAACTTAAGAAAATAATGCACAATCTGAAATAAGATGACAACATATAGGTGGCTACATCTATATTAATTTGTTTGGGGGAGAGTCCAGTAATCCTAACTTTTCCTAAAGTTGTCTTTGTTTACATGGCAATTTAAAACGCTGGCACTGTTGAAGTAAAACATACACATAAAAAAAAAAAAACTTTGGTCAGCTTTAAGAACTCAAAGCATGCTTACGTTTTGCATTCAGATGGTTAATGAATCCAGTGTTTTTGCAGTTGCAAGCTCGTGCATTCACTGGGCAAAAGCTAGCTGCAGGTTGCAGTGCCACCGCGCAGGACAGACATTAATTATATTTCCCACTTTTCACAATAATGTTTGGCTACTGTAAGTTCAACTTTTTCTTGAATTTTATCAATTTTGTGTTGCTTTTAAGAGTGAGAACTCTGTGTTGGGGAGATGGGGAGGAGGGAAGAGGGGAGGGTGCAGGATACTTGTTTTCTTGTCAAAAGTTGTAAGGGGATGGTGGGATATGGAACTTGTATCTGTTTTAAGGACAATTCTATAACATTTTTTGAGAATGTGTAAATATTTTCAGCAAAATGTTGTTTTGTTTGCAAATGAAGAGATAACCTTCCTCTGGTTTAGCCTTTTTTTCTTTTTCTTTTTATTTTCCTTTTTTTTTCTTCTTTTTTTTTCTTTTATCCTGACTTACTTGTTTTATTCTGAAGGGATGAGTGGTATTTTATTTTTCTGTGTGTTACTCAGTCTTGGAGGGCTGCGTAGCCAAGCTGGGGTTGGTGGGGGTGGGGGCGTTCAGTCGGGCCTAATTCTGGCAGGGCTGGGGTGGCCAGGGGTGCAACCGATGGCTGGGTATATGGAGCCAGGGAGCTGGCTGACCACTGCCCGGACGTGCTCCGGGTGTGGACCGTGAGTGAGAGCGAGAGTGATCGAAAATGCACGGGATGCAGGAGACTGCGGGGAAGAGCCTCCGCTTTGTGTCGGGTGCGCTGCGGCGCGGCCGATGTTCGCAAGCTCCCTGGATGCACATTGCCTCTTTTCTCTCTTTCTTTTTGTCAGCGGTTCAGCGAGGAAGAATGCCTCCAACCCAACCCAATCCAGGCCAGTACGCACTCACCAACGGGGACCCTCTCAACGGCCACTGCTACCTGTCCGGCTACATCTCGCTGCTGCTGCGCGCGGAACCCTACCCCACGTCGCGCTACGGCAGCCAATGCATGCAGCCCAACAACATCATGGGCATCGAGAACATCTGCGAGCTGGCCGCGCGCCTGCTCTTCAGCGCCGTCGAGTGGGCCCGCAACATCCCCTTCTTCCCGGATCTGCAGATCACCGACCAGGTGTCACTGCTCCGCCTCACCTGGAGCGAGCTGTTCGTGCTCAACGCGGCCCAGTGCTCCATGCCGCTGCACGTGGCGCCGCTGCTGGCCGCCGCCGGCCTGCACGCCTCGCCCATGTCCGCCGACCGCGTCGTGGCCTTCATGGACCACATCCGCATCTTCCAAGAACAGGTGGAGAAGCTCAAGGCGCTGCACGTCGACTCGGCCGAGTACAGCTGCCTCAAAGCCATCGTGCTGTTCACGTCAGGTGAGGCCGCGGTCGCGGGGCGCGCTCGAGCACCCCTGCAGGCCCCGCTCCCGCCAGGCCTGGCCCCCAGCGCCGCGCCGCCGCCGCGTCGGGCCAGGCCCTCGCCGCCCTGGGGCCTACCCCGGCCCTGCGGCACCCGCGAGAGAACGCGGCCGGCGCGGGGGGCTGCTGCCTTGTCGGGAGCGCGGAGGTGGGGGAGCCCGCGAGGTGCGGGTGCGGGCCGGGCCGGCAGGCAGCGGGGATGCAGCGGCCTGGGCCCCCAGTGTGGGGCCTCGGTGGTGGCGGGTGCGTGTCTGGTTGCGGGGGGAGGGGGCCGGTTGGGAGGTGCAGTGCATCCGTCTGGCTGCGCGTGTGTACTGTACAGCGTGCATGTGTGTGCGACGAGTGTGTGTGTGTGTGTGTGTGTGTGTGTGTGTGTGTGTGTGTGTGTGTGTTAGAGCTGAGCGTGTCTGGGGGAGGAGAGGGAAGGAGGAGAATGTGGGAAGGTGGTTTTCTCTGCTCTGGGTGGCATGCTCCCAGCATGAGTTTCCCGGACACAGATACACATACACACACACACACACACACACACACACACACACACGCACAGAGGTAGAAAGAGAAGAATCCGCATAAATAAATCATAAATAATCCCGCTTTATTGCTGCCTGATTTTCCCTTATCGGAAACCATTCATGTTTGCAGTTGCTGAGGTTATTGAGGGTCGTAAAACACGGATTCGATCTAAACAACAAAGATTTTTGAAAAAAATACAAAAGCAATTCTGTCCAACACCCACCAAGTCTGAGTGGATTCCCGGCCTAGAGATAAATCTCCAACCCATGCAGAACACATGAACATTCGAAATTTCACAGAGTGCCTTAAAAATCTCAAATTAAATGTAGGCAGTAGTAACATGCATGTTAACAATTTCTCTTATGATAGATGGTTCAAATTAACTTCCAGGAAAGTGCATTAATGTTGCCTTTGAAGGCTCTGGTCTGAGCCTCTGAGAACACTGACCGCCTTTTATTATTGTAACCTGCAAGAGGGAAACATATAAACACCCGGGACAGCAGGTAATGGGGGGAAATATAAACAAAGCCAAAAAGAAGCTGGTGGTGAACAGCACCGCTTCCACTGGGCCTCAGGCTTGCCCACCGTGAGTAGGGTTAGTTGCACTTTTACCACTGTTATTGGCATTATTGTTTTTAATTCCTCCATTCACAGAACAAATAAACCATCCTAATAAATCTGTCCGAGAACCAGAACCTCCAAAGGCCAAATTAAAACCAGTCTGAGCACAAATGGCCAAACCCCTTTCCCAAGGCCTTGTTGAACAGTAAGCAGTGGTATAATCTATCAATATTTCTTGGCTTTCATGCGTGAAGAATCGTATTTACATTGTATTAAAATGACTCTTAAATTTGCACAATATTGTAATGTAGCAAATGTAGTATTAATATCGATCTGAACAGCAGATAATTTATTTAGACAAGAGAATCTCATTTGTATGCAGGGTGGCCAGAGCCATGGACTTGGAATGCCCCCTTTTACTTCCAGAGCAAATGCAGATCCGCTTGTAGGAGAGGGAGTTATTCTTTGCAAGAGGATAAAGTGCGAATCTTAAAACAAATGGAAGATTTATTGAATAGCCTCCTCAGTGTTTGAATGCATTTTATCTTAATAAGTCTTCTTGATGGAAATGTGTTTTTCAAAAGTGACAAAGAGCCTGGGAAGCAGTAACGGGGCTGCTTTCGCTCTGGCAGGCCTGGGGCCTGGCTGGCTCTCTCTCTACTACCCAGCTCTTTAGCCAAATTAATCAGGAAGCAAGCCAGTGTCAGAGTAGCTGAGTTTTTGAAAAATCTCACCCAGTGAGGTATCTTGAAGCAGAAGTGGGAAGTGGAGCTGGACAGAGGTCTTCTAAAGGAAGAAGGTCCCCCTCCCTTTTCTGTGTCCTTCCTAAGGTTCTTTGAGACCCCCAGCTTTCTGAGCCTTTCCCAGAGAGAGGAGAGTACTGTGAAGGCTGCAGAGAAGAGTGTGGAGTTCTTCCGGTTTACTTTCAACCTTTCATCCTGAGACATCCCCGTGAAAAGTATTCCTTTCCAAAAGTTTGCCCCAAGAAGTTTCTTGAGCCAAACCTTCAAGTTGCTGAGGGAGGCCCTGGGGTGAACAATAGCTGTATTTTGTTGGGAAATTGCAGGCATACTATCTGAAAATGGAAATAGAGCTGTCAGTAGTAATCCCCCTCCCTCCTCTGTATAGCACATTTCCACTTTTGACTAAACTTGTTTTGATTGCTAGCCAGAAGGGAATTCATGGGAAGCCTTCTCAAAGTCATCCAACTTTTAAGCAAACTTTGACTGATGGAAAAGACAGTTTTAGACATATTGTCCAACGAGGTTAGCTCTGGCTCAGTATTAGCTCTGGCTAAGTATTAGAAGCCGGCTAGGGGGTTCCCTGTGGTGGTTTTCGCATTTGGCCTCTGGATGGTATGTTTAATCCTTAATATTCTGGATCGCATCCAAGGAGTAGGTCATGACCTGAACTTACTTTTTTCAAAAATTCATTAATTCATACACCTAAATATTCTCTCAAATAAATGAGACCTTCCCTGAAAGGAGCCATCTAGTTAACATAAATACAATAAATCCATTTTCAGCACAATAATAACTTTGATTTCTAGTTATGGCAGCTGATTACATCTATATTTCCTGAACACTAAACTCTTCTGAATGCACAACATGAAATACATTCTCTGCATTACAAAGGCTGAGCCGGGAGGGCCTGAGAAGTAATGGTTATTTATTTACATAATTTCTTTTCCATGTACAGTAGAAGAAATATTGAGGGTTCCCACATTGACACTACCAAATAAAAAGTGAGACATGGATTTTTGCCCCGTCCACCTCCTTTACCTATCTGGGATTTAACTCATGGAGTATAAACATGTGCTGCATGACACCCCTTGCTCACCTAGCTCAGTTCCCACAACCACCCAATCCAGCTGAGAGCTCACGCTGTCTTCATGATTGTGGGAATCACCTTTGCAGTACTATCCAGTGTGGGAAGGAATATGGAGGGAGGTGCATGACCACAGCTGAGGGTCCTGTTGAAGGGAGTCCCAGGACTGGCTGCCTGACTGCCTGGCACCTGACTTCCAGGCCAGGCTCTAAGCTTTCTTGCCTTCAGAGAAAATAAGTGGAAGCAGTTAGCCCAGGACCAAGTACGTCTTTCATGACTGAAGTTTCATCCCTTAGAGTAAGTAGCCTGGCTAGGAGAAGGGTAGTGACCTTGCACTCTGGAATCCCTAATCATAAATATCACATAAATATTTGATGGTCCTCAGGGAATGCCATATGGGTCTTTAAAAATATCTGCTGGGATATCTAGCAGTGGGTCCTTTTCTTACTGCATTGTCTGAGGCTGCCCGTGGCATAATGGGCAACTAATGCATGATGTAAGATAAGCAAGATAGATGTAAAGACAAGTCTGCATGGTGGTCATTCAGTGGGGTCAGGTTAGCAGGCAGGGCCAAGGGCAGACCTCAGAGTCCCCTCTGTAACCTGCGAAGCCCCAGGGTGCTCCTGCCCTCCCCCTGCCAGCCATAAAATCTCACTGGCTTCCCAAGGCAGACCAGTGTGGGGGCACCCAAGTGGCTGGCTGGAGTAATTAGACATCTGAGAGAAAGCCAGACTGGATCTGGGGTCAAAGGAGCCTTGCCTCAGAAGTTCTTGAATTATCACTAGTTTTATTTGTATTTTTGCTCAAGGCCATAGCCTTGTAGATGAAGGTGTTAGAATGCTTTGTAAATCCCAGTTCTTAAAATATAAAGACATAAAGCGCAGAAACTCAGCAGGCAACAGTTTTCGCTTTGACTCATTTGTTGTGTCTTCTTAGGGTCACACTTGCCCATTCACGATTGTATAATGTCCTTTTGAGAGTATCACCATGCATGAATTTCTTCCCAGATCTACAGATTAGCAAACTCTATGTTTGATCTCTGGTAACCTCCTGACTGGCTCAGCATTTCTCTGTGATCTTCCTGTTTTTTAAATATTTATTATTAATCGATGAAACAACACAAGTGTTTGAACTTAGGAAAGGAAGTCTTCGCTTTGCACCTCTGATTCCACCTGCCCTTCACTTCCCTCTAGTTAGTAGATATGGTATATAAGCTGCTGTCTGGAAATATTTTTAGGAGACCAAGAAGAGTCTTGGTTGATGTGAGATAAACACACAGATTTTGAGATGCTGTCATTGTGTGTAGGTGCCTCTTTCTCTCTTGGTCCTGCCACAGGAAGCCTATCGCCTCCACCCCACCCCACCCCCAACTCCCCATGCCCCAGTTCTAAAGCAGCAGCAGAAGCTGCCTCTAGCCCAGCTTTGTGTCTGATTGCTGAAGATGTCTCCTCTCTGCAGCCTGGAGTAACTGAGCTTCTTCCTCCTGATTATTATATAGCTTACAGAGATGTGACCAATTTTCAATTACTTGATCTAAGGCCCTGATAGACACGTACACCCTCACCAAGGATTTGCAGCAGAGTCCTTGCTTGCAGAGATAGGGGATCTCAAATCCTATATTGCAAACGCATGGGCTTGATCTGATTCTAGGCACTGCCAGCCCCATGGTTCATTCCCCCTCCCTTGCGTTTGTTCACGCACCTCTAGATTCTGCTAGTGGTTTCCGGTTGGGTCACTGGGATTTGAGGGAAGCACTCCAAGAAGCCTTTGAGAGCTGCCTCCTGATTGCCCGTGTCTTCATGACTCCCGAGCACCCCAAAATCCAGGGAACCAGGGGCAGAAGTCATCCCTTTAATGAGCACAGCGGAGAGATGCTCCCCTGCAGGCGGAGGCCAGGTTGCTGTGTACAAGCAAACATGGCTCCAGCATCGTACATTATTTAATCCAAAGGTGAAAGAGGAAAAACAAAGGAACGCGAAAGGCTGCTGCTTCCGCATAGATGTGCTTCTCTCTCAGCTCCCCTAGGCTTGGTGGGGGCTCGATTTATGTTTATTTGTGCTGGGGGCTGCAAGGAGAGAACACTGGAGAAGGAATGTGGAGGCCTGGAGGGAAAGCTTTCTCTTCCTTTTTCTTCTATTTCCACCCTTTCCTCCTCCTCTTTCTAAACCATCTCTAACAGCTTGCTGGAGCCTTTGCTGTTCACTGACCTAACGGTATGCCCCCTCCCCTTGTTTCTCCTCCCTGTGGCTGCTGGGCAGACGCCTGTGGCCTGTCGGATGCTGCGCACATCGAGAGCCTGCAGGAGAAGTCGCAGTGTGCGCTGGAGGAGTATGTCAGGAGCCAGTACCCTAACCAGCCCAGCCGCTTCGGCAAACTGCTCCTGCGGCTGCCCTCGCTGCGCACCGTGTCCTCCTCAGTCATCGAGCAGCTCTTCTTCGTGCGTTTGGTAGGTAAAACCCCCATCGAAACTCTCATCCGCGATATGTTACTGTCTGGGAGCAGCTTCAACTGGCCTTACATGTCCATCCAGTGCTCCTAGACCCCCGGCGCTTTCACCCGCCCCTGCCTCCGTAGAGACTGAGAGCCAGTGGGGACCATGGACTCCAGAGCCTTGGGGACACTGGGTGGCTGCTGCAGGGTGTGGCTGGGCAAGCTGGGCGGTGGGTGGAGTGGGGGAAGAGGGCCGGAACAGCAGAAACAGCCCACCCTGCGCAAATGCAACTGGAGCCGCAAACCAGGAGAAAAAGAGACTTTTTAAGGATCAGATCTGTGAACATGGTGGGAAGGAAAGAAAAAAGGGACCTTGGGTCTGGTGAGAAAAACACGTTTTATGGGGGGGGAAGAGAGGACCATGAGAATTTTAATAAAACAGAAGGAGACTAATGGACCTTCCAGGATTTATTGTGGACGGATGTGGATATATTCTGTACAGAAACAACACACTTGGAAGTGGACTGAAGCCTATGTAGAAACACACACATACACACACGCACCAAACATTGTTATTCATTTTGTAAAATACTAGTCTTTATTTTCATTTTTTTGTAAAATTTAAACATCGTATGCACATAAAAAAAAGGAAACAAGAATTAGGGGAAAATAACATTTTCCAAATAATTATAAAAAATGTCCTGTGTCTATGTATCTATATCTGTTTTGTATTTTTTTCTGGTTCCAAACCAGATTTCCTGTGATTCTATACTAATAATTTTTGATATAACCCTTTGCTTCTTATAATGAGTGCGATATATGTTGTCAAGGCTGTTCTTCAAGAATTAAAATTGAAGTGAAAATTTAAACAAAAATAAAAGAATTTAGCAAAATCCACGTGTCTGGTTGCTTGACAGATGCCATCATTGCAAGAGAGCCCTTTCGATTAATTTCCACCCCAATTATTGTTAGAATGAGGTGAGTGGTGCTGGTGTGGGGGGGCAGGGGAGGGCTTTTAAGGTCCATTGCCAAGTTGGCTAGGATATTTCTTTCCTCAAACCAAACGCACTGCTTTGATTTTCTAAATATGGAAGGTCAGGCTCTGAGTGGGTCCAGGGTGACTGGGAGAGCTTGTTGCCTTGGTTGGGGGCATCGCACTGGCCAGTGGGACTTGGTGGCTCATAAGCTTCTTGCACACAGCAGGCTGGAAGGGTGGGGTAAGCTTAGTGGCTAGGCAAGGGCAGACAGAGTGGGGTCTCCCCCGGCTGGAAAGGGTTAGGAGGGGTACAGGGGCATGGAGCCAGTGGGCAGCTTAGTTGCCTCAGTACCGGCTTCTGGAGTGCCCGGGGGAGCTGGGTCACAGAACTCTGAGTGATGTTGACCACAACCCCCCTTTTCAGTCTGCTGAAGAAGTTTTTGTGAGAACCATCCCTCCCTTGGAGGGGTGGAAGGGGCCCTGCTGTGGCATTTGGGACAAGGCCTTGGAATCTGGGACCTCCATTCTGCTGAAGGAGGGTTTTCCCCTAGGGGTCCTCTCAGGGGCAGACCTGTCATGCTCAGGCCTCTGCTTAGGGTGTGCTGTGGGGCATGGATGGGATTCTAACAGCTCGGGGCAGGGGGAGTGTTTGACAGGACGCCAGTCTGCACCAGGTGAACATGCAGAGCCAGGGGACTCTTCCTTCACCATATTAGCCACATCTTTTCGTTAACACCTTTCACTCCTCTCTCCCCACAAACCCAAGCCATCTGAACAGAGGCAGGGGGCAAGAGCTGGACTTCCACACTGGCCAAGTTAGCTTTCCATTTGTTGCAGGACATCCCCAGGTGCCCAGGCCCCCTCTCATGCACTTTCCAAATGCAGTAACGAGCCTTCAGACTCCAAGCTAGCCTGAGCTTTTAATACTCTGGGTGCAGTACTGCGGCAATGCAGTTCGCTGCTCTGGGGCAGCTGGGGTGTGGGGTCAGGCCCCCGCAGAGCCCCATCTGTGGCTGGCCTGCCTGAGAATGCACCTGGTTCCAAATACGGGACAGGGTGTGGGAATGTGCAGCTTTGGGGGCGGCATGAGACGGCTCAGGGCCCCAGGCTGTGTCATTGTACCACACCCTAGGGCCACATCTTTGGGCCTAAGCTGCCTTCCTGGGGCAGCTGGGGGACCCAGGCCAGAGGGGACATGAGGAGAGAATATAGGGACCCCTAACAGCCTCTCAGAAAGTCGAGAGGGCGCCCCTTCTCAGAAGGTGGGATGGGGTGGGGTGGTCTGCGGGAGCACGGAGGGGGAGGGGAGCCTGGCTGCCTCCAAGTGCTCCCAGATCTTTCTTGCCTTTCTTGAAATGAGATGTAAATATATTCATTACAATGTGATCCCTCTGATAAAAAACAGATCAACATTTTCGTAGGTCCGAGACGTATTTTTCAATTAAGTTCAATATGGAAGCCCCAGCGTAAGGCGCCCAGGGTGGGGAGGGAAGCGGCTCTCGTTGCGGAGTCCAGAGGTAACCCTGCTTCACTTGGGCCTGAGCTTGCCCACGACGACCTGGGAACCCCGGGGGAGCCTTTCTAATCCTGGGCCCAAGCCCTGCACGTCCTGCACCGCGCAGGGTGCAGACTGCCCGGGGCCTGGCGGGCTCGGTTACACGCTGGGTGGAGGAGCCGGGGAGCCCCGGGGCTGAGTGCAAGGAAGGCGCAAGAGGCGCTGCGTCCCCGAGTTTCTGCCAGGCGGCGGGGCAGGGTGCTGCGGGCGGTGGGTTTCTCTCCTGCCGCTTTCTAGGAGGCCGAGTGAGCACCCGCTGGCGTTGCACGCAGTGAGAAGTCGTCCCCGAGGTCTCTGTGTCTCTCTCCTGCAGAGACTTTTCCCCAGGGATCGCTCGCCCTGTGGGCGCCCCCGTCGGGCCGGACCGACTACCCGCGACGCGGAGAGGCACAGTCGGAGATCCAAGCCTTTGCTCGTGCGAAAGGGAGGTTGTTAGGTTCTGGAAGCGCAGCCTCTCAGCCACAGAAGGAACCTTCCGTCAACGAGGAAGCGTCCGCTCCACTCCCGGAGATCCCAAGCGACCCTGGGCCGGCTGCCGCGACCTGCGGTCTAGTTTAGGGCCTCCCACGCTGTGCGGGTGGTGAGCGGTTGCTCCTCTGCAGCGTCCGATGCTTCTCCAGACCCTGGGAAGGAATCACTGGCCAGAAGGCTCGGGGGAGCAAGAAAGAAGTTCTGCCTGGGTGGCCACCCCGGAGGCTCCTGAACTGTGAGGCCGCCTTCTAGCTAAGCGCCAGGGGGAGCCTTGCAATCCACAATCAGGTGGAGGTCAGACGTTCATCTTGGGGGCGCACAGCCCCTCCTGAGCCTGCTCCTGCCACCCAGCCGTCCCACCTCTAAGGAGTGTGCGGAGTGGGGCAGGGCTGGCCGGGCTGGCCCGGCTCCCTGACCAGCTCCTTAAGAGCCAGTGTAAATGCGTCTTAGTTGGAGTGCGGGCCACACAAGGCGCCTCTCTCTTGAAATTACCTGGAACCTATAAAAGGCAAACGTTCCCTTTTCTAATCCAAATGCGTGCTGGGAGACTGAGAACTTTAGGGGCTTTGAAGCTGGGTTTCAACTACTTTAGCCACAAGCTTGGCTGAAAACATCAAAAAGGCCATCTCGGGACATGCTGGCCTCTGAACATCTCTAGGGAACGATGCTGCGCTTCATTGAGGACAAGGACTGGTACAAGGCAGTTTCAACATGACCCTTGCCCTTGGATATACACCCCAACTTAGGACCACCAGACCTGGTGGAAGCCAAGGAGTGGGGATGGGTGTCCCACCTAGCCACAGGAGCAACCTTTGATTTCTGAGGGCACTGTCTCTCAATGGTGTAAAATCCAGCCTGGTCCTGTTTCCTGGGGGCCCCCAGGGCCCAGCTTGGAAGCCAGATGCACTGGGGACCCAGAACCCTCATATTCAACCAACCTGAGTTCTGGGCTTGGTGCATGCCAAAGTTTATGTTTTGTTTTTGTTTGAAATCCTCTTTTCCTCCTGCAATCAGGGGCAGTAGCAGAATCATCTACCCAAGTGCCTCAATTCCTCAGAACAAATCCCCGGATTGCCTGGCAAATGGGAAGCCATGAAGGAGCACAGGGAGGATATGGAGGGAGACGCAAGTAGGAACTAATAAAACTCTTGTTAGAAGGTCTGCTCGGGATCTGTGGCGTCACTGGGCTTTTTACTTGAAAAGCCAAAGAGTTGTACTCCTAAATGAGTTAAAGACCCATTTACCTCTGTCGTGTTCTATTCATCAAGCCACAAGTTGAGAGTCCCTAACATGAAACTATTTGTTTGCTTACACAACCAGCTGGGCGCAATTTCACGTCTGAGATATCTATCTGAAAGCGCCTCTCATTTATTATCTCTCCTTGTCAGCGAATCCATTTTCCAGCTCCCCCTCCCCCTTTAGAGTTTATTTATTTATTTATGGGATGGAGGACTTCTTTGCCTGGGAGGACCTGGGTGCTGAATGCTCCCTGGGGAGTGGCCGATCCCTGTGGGGTGTGGGTGGGGGTCCTGCTGGGTCCAGGATGCTGGGACCAGGGGTCGGAGGGTCAGGGTGCAAAGCGAGCAGCGGGCAGCGGGTAGGCCTGCCTGGAGGCTTCAAACTGTGCTTCCATGGATATTTTCCATGCTATCACTCCTGGAGTCAGGCCCAACCACCTGTGCAAGGAGAGGGCGGGGTCACTGTAGGGGTGTCCAGAAGATTCCCTCCCCATAGATAGATTTGGGAGATGCTTTCACTAATAATAATAATAATAATAATAATAATAATAATAATAATAATAATAATAATACCACCTCACCAAGTCCTATAGGGCCAAGTTTTTCTCCCTTGCCAGAGCTCAGAGTGAGTAACCAAGATGTAAATAGTTGTGTGATGGACTGGGGGAGGGGACAGTGCATTTATTGTGTGTACAGAGGGGAGATGGCTGCACGTGGTTTCAATTTTGAAGCACAAAGAGAAATAACATGCAATGCAGAAAATAGGTTTTATGAATGTAATTGAGGGGAAAGAAAACAATTAACTTAGTGCCAGGTTGCACACTCGATTCTCCACCCTTTGCCTCCTCCTCTACCTCCTCAAAGTAATGCTTCCCATGCGAACAGAGTGGGGTAACCAGGACAGTTGGATCTGTCTGACAAGGGCAGCCCTGATGGAGATCTCAGTGATGGGTGGATAATGGTGTCTATCCATCTCCTGGTCTGCTAAGGTCTCCAACTAAATAAGGGATCAAATCCCAAAGCCAGCATATGAAATACCCCCCAGTTGTAACAGTGGGGAAGAGATAGGGTGTCTGGAAGGGAGGTGTGTGGGGCGTGGAGGGGGGTAAAGAGAACATATTTCTTTAAAACAGACCGGGCTGGTCTCTGCAAGGTAGCCTATTGTGTTGATTTAGGAAGACATTTGCTGTATATAACGTTTAAGGCTGATAATATCATTGCACAGCCAGATAAATAAAGCATTGGCCCAACTCTGGGGTCAGCGATCGATCTCTGGGCTCAGAGGAAAAAAGGGAAAGAGACAGGGTCGTGCACGAGGCTCTGTGAGCTTGTCAGACGGGAAGCAGGAGCGGGAGTGTGTGAGCGCCAGGGTGTTCGAGAGAGAACCAAGACTTCAGCTGGCCAAGAGGCTCATTAGCATTCCTAACCCATGGACCTGCGCTGACAACTAACAGAGATATCCCGCTCACCACCAGGCCTCCTCTCCTTTTGTCTTCAGATCTGGAAAAGAAAAAGATTTCTTGGTGGAAGCTGGAGCACTGAACTTCCATGTGGCTGTTGGGGATTCAGGACATTAAAAAAAAAAAAAGAAAGAAAGAGAAAAAAAAAGACATTCCAAGAACTTGCATGATCTTTCACTCTTCTTTTTAAAACTTCCCTTCTAAAACGGACTTTTTGTGGCCTTTTTTTTTTGCTTTTCTCTCTCAAAGTGTACAAAGTGTAATACATTTATCAAAACCCCAAGCTTAAATGGGAAAGAAATCATTTGAAAATATTTTGCCTTTTCTCCTTATTGACACGCAGAGAGAGGTGGATGTTTATGTTAGACTTACATACACATGTAAAGCTGGTACTTTCAGTTAAAGATTTCCAGAACATTGCAACCGGGAGTTGCTTGAGATTTTTGTGCCTCATCTTTCTTCTGTTTGGTTTTGTTTCATATGATAAATTTTGTTTTGTATTCTATTTTAAAAATATACTGCGTATTACTCCATCACTGTTGTCTTTTTTTAAAAAAATAAAAAACATCTTTCAAAATAGGGTGTCATTTCATATTAGAAATGTGCCATTTTAGAGCACCCACTGTTCTAACAAATGTTTTAAAATTACGCTCATTTGTGCTGTTCTAATCACCTGCAATATTTTGGGGCAAGTGTGCTTTAACTAAATCTCACAGGGATAAATATGTATCCACTTTGCTCTCCTAGATCCTGTGTCTTGAACTCCATCAAATCAGGCAGATAGTTTTACACTGGAGTGTACAAATTATCCCATGTTGACAGATGTTTGTCACTTAGTAACTTCTTTCCAAGTTTTCCCCCCTCCCTTAAGCCCTCTTTCTAGCTTGCTTTGTTGTTTTAAAATATGCATGTCTCTCACTGGAATGCCAGTCACGAGTGCAAACTTTGTGTCCAACCTCCCACATGAAATGATCCTTTTAGAGGGAACTCGATATGTCTCAATCTGCACTTCACTCAAAGCCTCTGGGTTTGGGCCACTCACTGCCTGGTCCTGGCTCCAAAATAACTCAGCAGAAACGAGTATCCAACTAAAAATCCCCTCGAATGTCTCACAGGGAAGAAATATAGCTCCTATAATTAAAGGAGGCAACGGCCAGAGGGGGAATGCAGCCGGCAGCCAAAAGAAAAGTAAGAGTTTTATTTATTTGCTGATTGAACTTGGGTTGTCATGACCAGCAGGTTTATCCACACTGAGAGTGCTGGAGTTTGTACTGTGTGTGCACAAGAGGGGAAGGTTGGAGGGGGGGTGAGGAGGGGAGGAGGGGGAAGGAAAGAGGCAGAATGAAGGCAATCAGGACAACTTGGGGGAGGGAGAAACTGATCCTGTGGGACAGAGTAGTGAAAGTTCCTGGCTTTGGATTGGAGCGAAAAGTGGTAGCTGAGGAATATGGGGGAGGGAGAGGCTAACAGGAGATGAGGGGTAATTATAGCAAACTCTTAAATGTGGGGTGTCATCAGGAAATGGAGGACTCGAACTGTTTTCCCTAGAAAAGTAATGTGACAGCAGGGGAAATTATTAGCTGTGCTGCGTGTGGCGGTTTGGGTGTGTGGGGGGTGCAATTATGAGGAGAGGAACAGGAGAGAAGGGGAGAAGTTCCAGGACGCAAAGCACAAGTGCGTGGAGCCGGAAGTCTTCCACTTGCCTTGGCAAAAGTTGCCTAGTAGGTGTGGATGTGAAATCTTCTCTAGGAGACATTCTCTCTGCATCTTACTTTAATTGGTTTCATCTTGTGGAGTTGATGCTGGCGTTCAAAGTGCTTCTAGGAGGACGGAGCTCAGAGGCTGAAGAACAGCTCCCAACCTCTGACTACCCCTGAAAGCTACAAAACAGAAGGAGTCCTCAGGCAGGGCCGCTCATTCCTATTAAAAAGGCAAAACTTTAGCACTGATGAAAAACAGATGATTTTTTTTCTCCCTCTCTCTGAAACAGTTACTCTCTTTTACTGATGTGAAGTGACGTCAACAGCGCCTGTCCTATCCCCTTGGAGAGAAGGGAGAGAGGAGGAGATGGAAGGAGGGAACTGGGAGAAAGAGCTAGAGAAAAAGAGAAAGAGCGAGCTGAGAGAAGAAGGGGGGTGGAGAATGGGAATGAATATCCTACACTTTTTGGCCAAAATTCCACCAAGTGGGCAAAACAATGCGTTTTGATTGATAGGACACCTTTCTCTACTCTCACCAGATCTACATATTCTAACATATGGAAAGCTTACAGGCCCTGTGCACTTATAGGAGCCGATAATGCATTAGCTCTCAGCAATATTTACAGCACCACTTTTAATACACACCAGATGGTTCGCGACTGTGCCGCCTCAGCCAGCTCACTCCTCGATTTTACTCGGCGGCACTTTGTTGCAATTACACTCCATGCTGAGACCAATTTTATTGGTGACCTATTTTTCATATTTGCAGCATTTTATGTTTAAAACCTCCACTCCGTCCCTTTAAAAAAATAAGGGCAGTGCTTAGGGAGGGAGAGCTTAGGAGGACGATGGGGCTGTCTAGGTGGATATTAATATTTATCATGATGTTACATACCTCGGATTTAAGTGAGTAAACCGGATAGACATAAGTACTCGGGTCATTATGTTTGTTCACTCACTCCCTGTTTGTCAGACCCCCATGGACTGTCTACACGACGCACTTGCCTCCGAGTCAATACATCGGACCATAAATATTGTATTCCATTAATTATCACGCCACTAGCTTATCCCGGGCACCCGTGTCCTGGAGCGACGCAGGGCAAATGAGGACGCTTCCTGAGCAGATTTCGAGCTGGGAACCCCGCTGAAATTTCCGCGGTGCCTGGGAATTCCTAGAGCCTGAGCGCTTGGCTTAGCCCGGGCCGGGCCTGGGGTTTGGCTGGTGAGGTGGGGGGGAGCAGGGGGGGAGGTGGCAGTGGCGCGGCCGCGCAGGCCAGGAGCACTCAGTACCTGTTATCTTGCAGCGCAGAAGGCCACAGGGAGATTCCCATTTGGCACGCGGGGAAAGGCTTTCAACTTTATCTCCCGCCATGTATTTCCATCCCCAGTGGCCGGCTCAGAGACATTGTTTTGCACCGAACAACAGAAATGTCCTATTCGCTAGCGCGCAGGTGTGCATCCTTCCCAAACTTCCCCCAACATCCCTCGCTCGGAGGAACTCTTTATACCCTCTTTCCCTGTTTTTTTTTTTAAATCGCAGATGTTTACTTTATTGATATAACCTATACCATGGTTATGCTGAGAATAATATGCCTCAACTAACAGTCATTTAGCAAATAATAGAGGCGTTCTGGATGCTTTCCAACGTTACACATGTACTTGGTCATAAAATGATACGTGAAAAAATTAACATCTGCTTTCCTAAAATAAAGTGTGCCAAGTAGCTTTTTATGAATGCTTTCCTCATTTTCAAAAGAAATATGGAGAGATAAACTGGCACCCAGATGTATAGCATATTTATAATGGTTGTAGGATTTAAAGGTAGCTATTCATTGCACAAGCCATTTAAAAGCTGACGGTTTAAAAGCTACTTAACCCCAGACATCTTCGAATCCTAAAGAGTCTTCCAAATTTTATCTTTCAGGGAGGAATTTACTGTAATTTAATTGCGTAGCAAGGCAGAACTCCATGCAAGTTGGGGCACTGCCGCTGGAGCTCAGCAGAAATTCCAACTCGCCTTTTATTTACCTAATTTCTCAGCAAGGTTCCCAGGCCCTTAAGAAGGCAAAGCTGAAAAGTTTAGTTGGGCTCTTTTTTGTTGTTGTTTAATTCCACTATTAGGAAATGAGGCCTACCTTTGAATTATTTCATTAGGATTTGGCCTTTTGGGGGAAGGGGTGGGAACCATAATCATTAGTGGCTTTTTATTATTTCTACAATAAATGGCTAGATTCTTTGTTGAATAAGCTGCTTGAATGTTTTGCAGATGTTCCACTTAGACCAAATCTGACCCCCTATTTCCTCCCAAATAACTTGCTTAAACTCTCCCACCAGTACATTTGCTCCAGAGTTAACTCCCCCATCCTGGCAAGTTTATAAGTGTCCAACACAGTCTTGTGAAAGTTCCACCTAAGTGCACACACACACACACACACACACACACACACACACACACACACACACACTCCCACCCACTGAGCCTCTGAACACGGCAGAGGGTAAAAGGAAGGAGGGGAGGGAGAGGGAGAGGAAGAGAGAGAAAGGGAGAGAGAGAGAGAGAGAGAGAGAGAGAGAGAGAGAGAGAGAGAGAGAGAGAGAGAGAGAGAGAGAGAGAGAAGCGAGGCAGAATAGACAGAGGAGGGAAGTCAGCTCAATGGTTATTACACAGGGTGTGGAGGTGCCCCTCACCCGCGTTGTGCCTTGAGTCTTTGGCTTAGCCACCTTGGGGGTCCCCCCCCCCACGCGACTGCCCCTAACGTGCGGGGAATTTTCATTTGCCAAGTGCTTTGGGGCCGTCGTGCAGAGTCATCTCCAGGCTGCCCCGGTGACCGGAGTCAGAGCGGGGCCCGGCGAGGCGGGTGCGTAGTCTGGGAGCCTCCAGCCGGTGGCAGCGCCCCAACCACGGCAGCCGGGCATGGGGACCCCGGGGTGTGTGTGTATGTGTGTGTGTGTGGGGGGGGGTGGGGGTTAACAAAGGGCTCCGTGGGGGCTCGGGGCCGGGCCACGTGACGGCCGGCGGCGGGGAGGGGCGGCAGCCCGGGGGTGCGGTGGCTCGGGGACATGAAAGAGCCTGCGGCCCGGGGCTGGCCGCGCCGCGCTCCGCCGGGACAAGTACTTGTGTGCCGGGCTCTGCGGCCGCCGCACCTCTCATCTCCGCAGCTCTTACTTGAAAAAGCACTTGGAAGAAACTGCGTGTGCGGGGAGGGCGGCGGGGTGGGCCGGGGCCGGCTGGTGGGTGGATGGGGCGGAGGCTGCAGAAGCAGCTCCCTTCTGAGTGACAGGACTCCTTTTCAAAGGGCAAACGGGGGGTGGGGCGTGGGGGGACGCTCCCAATATGAATAGGAGAATTTTCAAGGTTTCGCGCAGCTCCTTCCCCTCCCCCATTTTAAGAGATTTCTTTCTTTCTTTTTCCCTTTCTGCTCTTTTTCTTTCTTCTCTCCCCCCCCGCCACCCCCCCACTTTTTTTTTTTTTTTTTTTTTTGCGTGCGCTGTGTCTTGATAGGTTTCAGGAGAAAGAACCAGCCATTCTCTTTCATTTTACACACACCCCCCCTTCGGTTTGAGCAAATGATGGAAACATTTTAACACGATTTGGTGCACCCGCACGGACCGCAGTGGCTAATATAGTCTAGGAGTCGCGGATTCAGACTGGGCTTGAGTTAAAGCTGGTGTGTTGGTGGGGGAGAGAGGGGGTAGATGGGATATCTTACAAGTTTTCCTTCACCCCAATAACAAAACCTGTCACATCTTTACTTCTTACCATAAAAGGGATCCGTCCTCATTTGGACACCTCTAAGGTGATTATCGTCACACACATAGATTTTAAAGTCTGCCTGTATTTGTAATTTAACCTTAGAAACACTAGAATTAGTCTCCATTCTCAAACCCAGCTTTTATTATTATTGTTACTGCTGTTGTTGCGGCAGAACTATGCCTCAGAGAATCTTTTTAAAAAGAAAGATTTAAACCCACAGTACCAGTTGTTTGTTGTTGTTATCATGATTATGATGGTTATTATGCCATCCCCCCTTTTTTTGCACTTGATCTGATTGAATGAACTTTTTAAAGAGTGTGAAATGAAGGACACAAAGACAGTATATCAATGAAAAGAAGAAAGTGGCCCTTTTAATGAGAACTAAAGAAAACCCAAATGTAGATGAAGTGTACCGTAAACGCAGCTTCAAAGTCCATCTTAATTCCCTTGGGCTCAGTCATCATGGACATGTGATAATTGGGGGTTCTGCAGGGAGGTAAGGCCGGCTGGGCTGGGCTGGGAGCGTGCAGATGTGCTTCCATGCTTTGTGATTCCAAATACATTTAAACCAAGAACTTGGAGATCTTACAGAACCCAGACCTGGCTACTTCATCTTCAAATGCTTATCTGTAGGAAAGTGATTTTCCCCCTCCCTAAGTGATTGTGCTCACTGAGGGGTTTCAATTCTCCACTCCGAGGTTCAGTTCACTCCCTAGCAGGTTGGTATCTGCTGGGCCAGATTCTAGGTTTTGACTATTATTTTGTCATCAGCTCTGTTTAATTTTCTTTTTATTTTCGGACCTCAGCCTTTCTGGATCACAAAAAGTCCCCACAAGCAACACAGCAATAAATCCGAACAAAAATAAGACAGATTTCCTCATCGATGTGTAATAAAGTTAAAGGACATTGTTTTGTCAGACAAGCGCTAAGTAGAAAATAAATCTCAGGGTCTGGGGAAACAAAACGGAGCGCTGCTGGCATGTGCGTAAATTTACTTTTAAAAGCAATAAATCAATGTTAAATTAAACAGCTGGGTACCCTGTCTAAGACAAGGGGTTCCGTGTTTAAGAAGATCTTGATGGGGGAAATGTAGTATTTAACTAGACACACACACACACACAAACTCAAAAATTTTTATGGTGATTCAGCTTAGGTAAGGCTGGCCTGAGAACTTCTCTGAACTTCAGAGAGGAAGAGGGGAAGAAGGAACAATATGAATTGTTTCTACCTTACACCTTCAGCTCTCTCTTTCTGTCTCTCTCTTTCTCTCTTTCTGTATCTTTCTCTATGTATGTATATACATATATACATGTGTATATATATATGTATATGAGGACTGAAGGTGTAATATATATATGCCTTACCCACATATAAGGTGTGTTTTAAAGCAGAAGGGGACAGGGGACAAGGAGGTTCATAGAAATGTTTTAGATTTTTTGTGAATGTTCATTTAAGTTCTGACAGTCTCTCTTTATCGGTTTATTTTGCAGGTGGGTTATACATTTTTGTGTTTTTTTCCCCTATAAATACTATAAAACCTGTAAAGCTATGTTAATGAGCATGTTGAACATTGTCTCATATAATATTTTTCAAATTCTTAATGTGGTTGTTTTCTACAATAGATGGCATGTTAGAAAACTAAAGAGGACTATTATTTCATATTTCTCATGTATGTTTTCCTTGAGAAGTAAATCTGTAATGGGAGTAGCATTTAAAACTCAACTGAAGTGGAGTTCATGCCCAATTCAATCATCATAATCAATGACTGAATAAATAGCAGTACTCCTACATTAAAAAAAAAAACCTCAACTGAAATATTTTAACATTCATTTCCTAAGTTTTTTCAGTTTTTTTTTTGCTGCTGTTGTTTTGCTCTGCAAAACACTTAACTGGGAAAAATTGTCTGGGTGGGGTGGCAGCAGGGCCAGAACAATAGAAAACCCAAGCTCTGACTGGGTATTTGGTATTCTAAGAACAATGTGAATCAATGAGTTATTACAAAGGCAATATTTAATAGAGAAAATTAGAAGTAGTGTAAAGTTAGTCTATGTATTCTGTATTCCACCCCTCCCCAGATTTAAAATAAAATTCCCAATAGGTGCAGCAGAGTTATATTACAAAATAGAAATACTGTTAATATAAACTCTCAGTTGTTGTTTTGTATCCAGGTCAACTGATGTTAAAGAAAAAAATAGGAGCGCTAGCCTATGCAGAAATTAACACATTGTTCGTTATTTTCTCCATATCATAATCCTAGAAGCTTTGTTTTATTAGCCCAGTTCCACAGAATAGTCATGTAATTAGGTATCATTCAAATCTAAAAAGGGGAAAAAGGGCTGTTTTCTCCCTCAAGCTGCAAACTAACAGGGGTGTTTGGCAGCATCCTAGAGTACCTTTGACTTTTCTTCAGCCAAAGGAAATATTCAAGACCCGGTTGCCTGGGGTAAAATAAAGTTATACTATTTATATTTAGAAGGCAGCATTCAGTTTCCATGAGCATCCGTGGCTTGTTAAATAAATCGGTGTCTGATACTACTCAGAGATAGCTCGGATTGCCTGTCAGGAGATGTCTGGGCAGCCTGGTAAACTCAGGATGACTTCTCAAACCCTGCTAGGTTTTCCCAGCGAGATGCTTTCCTCTGTGCTGAAGCCCTGGGAATTATGTCAGCCCAAGGTAAGCCTTTTCAGGCACTTCTCCTGTCCCCATCTGGGAAGGAAGGTGCAGAATTAGTGAGACATTGGACTGGTTTGGGGACTGGGCGGTGGGAGCAGAAAGGCTGCTTGGCATGTTCCAATTAAAGACAATAAGCAGCCCTTCGAGGAGCTGTCCTTTAGCCTTCGCTGGAGGCTGAAAGAATCTGTCTCACCTCAGCGGTTAATTTTGTGGAGCTGGCTGGTGAGGTGAAAAGCAGTGACCTGCAGGTAGCTCTAAGCTCCAGTGAGATGGGGCTGGTGGTTCGGAGGCAGCAAGTGCATCTTGAAGTCCCCATTTGCCTCCCCAGTTTCCCGATCCTTCAGTGCTGAGTGCTTGACTCAGGCACACTTAGATTCTAACTTTGCTTGCTAGATGGCGCTCGGTGTCTCAGGACCTTCTCTTTCAGAATTAAAGCGGCTTTTATAGCACCGTTGTTCTCAACTCGCTGTGGGCATTTGATTAGCACTGCGCTGGTAATGTGATTATTACCATGTTGGTTTTTTTTTTTGTCACCCTTGTTCAGTTTTTGATTAAGGTAGTGTCCAGGTGGGAGCTGCCCACGTGAATCCCTGTGATAATAAAATTTAGCCGAACTCTGCACCTGATTTTAGGGTACAGTTGTGGCTCAATGACTCGTTCTGATGCATTTAAAAAGCACTTTAGGAACTTTTCCTCCAGGAATCTGATTGAGGTGTTCAGGAAGAAGATAAATCAGCAGGTCCTGATGGCAATTTGCAGTTTTTGAGGTCTACTACCAGATTTCACCACCCATTGACACCACTGGTCCCATTCGCATTTCAGTATGAAATAAATCTTAGTAAACTTATTATTTCTAGTTGTCTCCATGGTGTATCATGAATCGATTTTAAAATACTGTGATTTGGTTAGAGCCCCAGTACTAAAATTCATGTCTACAAAGCCATGTGCTTTAATGTTGGTAAAAAAAATGACCCCAATGTTTGTTCCAAGTGAGGAGACTGATTTGTGGATTTTAATGTATATTTATTATAATTGCTATTCTTTGATATTCAAACACACTGAGTCTTTAGATTTTTTCCTGACACTCCTTTGTATCAAAACACAAAGAGAGAACATCAGTAATTCTAAGTTTCTGATGGGGGGGGGGAGAACCCAAAACAAGTTGTTTTGCCGGAGTAAGGTGTTCCCCATTCAAGACACCCACTACACTTCTACCTTTACATGTTTAAGGGAAGGATACAGGTGAGAAAGGCAAATGAAAAAAATTAATGTAAATTTTACCAAAACTTTAAGAAGAGTGAGTGTAACTTATTACTTATAGGATTTAGGTGACTGATTTGTATAAAAGCGGTCCACCTTTGGGAAAATAAATAATACTAAGTACTGGGAAGCTTGGAAAACTTTTGTCAAGACTTGGCTGCTTTGGTGAAGAACTCCGCAGAGTCTCTCTCTAGGTGTTAGGCTGAAACTAGCAGGCGCTGAAAACTTAAAGCGGAAAATTTACAACTTGATCAGCCCTTGCCACACACCAAAAAACCTGCTACTGGTGCAAACATATGTTCCAGATTAAGTTAAACAAATGGCTCTCCTTTTTCTCAGGACTGAAAGTTGATCATGAAAATTCAGATTTGAGTGAGTTGTGCTTCCACTAGATCACCAGATTCTCAAACACTCACAAATCCTCCCAACTGTTTTCTCAAGAGGTTTAATATATTTTATTACTTTCTTGAGAGCCTGGTTTATTATTTCTGCAAACTGCATCCCATCAGATATTGTACTCCAGAGCAAATAGTTTTAAAAGTTGACTGCATTGAAAACTAGGTGTAGTCTTCCCTCTCTTGTCAATCTTCTAGGTATCTTATGAGTAATTGGATTTTCTAGTGCTTTGGATATTTCTTCACTTGCATGGTAACTTTTAAGAAGCAGAAATAAAATTGCAAAATTAATTTCAAAGTTCCTTTAAAATTTTATTCATCAGAGAAGTGGATATTTTGTTTTTTGTTGTTCTCAGTATAAAAGCAAGATAGCAAAGCCTTTAATTATGTCAGGAAAGACTGAAATCATGGTTCTTCTTTTAATGGGGGTGGCTGTATTTTGCGACCTCCTTATGTTTTTTCAGTTATCTCCTAACTTACAGTTTTGAAAATTGGTCTGGCTACTGAGATGTCTGGTAAGAAAGTTGAGAATTAACTTCCTACTTGACTCTCTAAGTTAGCTAACTCCCTAGACAAATTGGAAGCACTGGAGCCAGACGTCAGAAACCTTGGGTCCCTTCCAGAGTTATCACGGGAGTCTGAGGTTCTTCCTACCTCTTCAAGGTAATGATCATTACCTCTGACTGATCATTCTGAGGATTTCAACCAATACTGTCACATTGAAGTTTTGTAGTTATTGTTTACATTTCTTCCTTTCCCACGGGCTAAAAGTTTCAGGGAATATTGATTTCCAAGAAACCAAATAAGGAAGTCTGTTCTTTTATAATATATGAAACATGTACTTTTCTTTAACTGAATGGGCACTGTATATTTGATATTGACAAATGGGCAAGGAACAAGAAAACTTATTTTTAAAGACTTTGAAGTTTTTTTTTAAAGATAAGACAACAATAAACCATGCAGAAGAGTAAGGATAGAATTAAAAGTCAAACTTGGATAAAAAGGGGCGTGGGTGATTCATTCTCAGTGCTTTAAAATGGTTTAAAATTCCACTGAACATACACAGGTAGTAGGTGGTAAGCAAACACAATTAAAGAACTCATTTCAGGAGACCTAGTAAGTACTACTCAATTCGATTTTTTTAAAAAAATACACTTTATATAATCCTTATCTCCACATTTTTTATCTAGCAAAGTGATCCTAAAATACACCCAGGTGTGGACATCTCTAATATACTTAGAATAATACAGAAAAGTCATTTGGAAATGGGGTTTGAAATTCACTTTTCAAAAGTAAATGCCTGGTTAAGGAAACAGACACCTTAGTTACCCTGATCCCCAAGTCACAAGGGAAATCCTTAGTGAGGGAAAGAGACTCCCTAAAACCTAGGTTAAGAGAATAAATGCTTGACATCCACAGTTTAGTAAGTACTATCTATTCTTTCCCAAATCTGCACCGGTCCAGTGTAACAATAAAGGACGTCCCCTGTGCTTCCTTATACCTGATTCTTTTTTTTAAATTTCTGAATCTCTGCCCATCTACAACACCCCCCACCCACACAGTAGGCTAGATAAATGTTTTCTTTATCCAAAAAGAGAAACTCATGGAATGAGCTCCCCCTAACCCCCCCCCCAAGATGTGCAAATATTACGGACATAGGACATATTTCAGTTACCCGGTGAGATTTTGGAAAGTAGATCTATAATATATAGAATCTCCAAGACTATTATTCAACAGGTCTCCTTTGCTACCCTGAACAGTTCAGCTGCAAACTCTCTTAGCAGATATGAGTTCTGGTTTTCAGAGGAAGTTTTTGCTATTAAGTTTAACTAACTCACTGCATGATCAAGTTTCTCTATTAGCATGAACATGTTTTCAGTATTTTTAGTATTTGAACAAAACAAGTCGTATGGCTGCAAGATGATCAAATTATAAGGAAAAATCAACATGGAGGAGAATTCAATAGTAACTTTGCATAATAAAAAGCAAATAAAATTGTGTCTACAGACAAACATTGTGTCTCATACAAAAATTGTGAATAAAAATTTGTGTTTATGTCTATTCAGAGGAAACAGTAAATTATAAATTGTTAACCCATGAAATATTGATAAAATATCCGCATATTCCAAGGGATAGAAAAATAGTGTTTTGAAGATGGATTGTTGCTAAACTGAAGAATTAATGGATTATTTTCATTAAAATATTCCATTAATTAGAAAATTAGAAAACACTTGACCTGAATTGTATTCTGATTCTTGTGACTATATAAAAGCAATTTTGAAACCAATTCATTGAAGCTATTTGGTAGGAAATAAATGCCTTCACACAGGTATCATGATTCTCTCCTCTTTCCACTGTTTTTGACCTTTTCTGGAAGGGTTTGGATTAAATTGGTTTGAAACTATTTTTGTGTAATCCATTTCTTACAGTGATTTGCTTTTGGTCATCTCACCTGCGCTAAACATAGTGTGTTCAGCCTGAAAGTCGCTTCAAGAGACTAGAGTAAGGTTCCAGTGGCAGGGAAGGGGTTTCCTTCAAAGCCCAACAAGTAAAGCGAGTTTCAATAAAAAAGCAAAAGTAAGTTGCAAATTGAAATAGAAAGAGGGAAAGAAAGAAAAAGGGAGGGAGGGAAGGAAGGAAGGAAGGAAGGAAGGAAGGAAGGAAGGAAGGAAGGAAGGAAGGAAGGAAGGAAGGAAGGAAGGAAGGAAGGAAGGAAGGAAGGAAGGAAGGAAGGAAGGAAGGAGGAGCCCACTTCTACCTTCACCCCGAACTTGCATATTGGTAGAGGGACTGTGCAATGAAAAAGATACCGCACGAGAGTGTCTTCCTTTATCGTACTTTGCTTAATGCGACAGTGAAAAAGAAAGCCAACTTGAGAGATGGGCTGAAATTTGGAGCTTGGAGTTGAGGTCTGCAATGTAGTGGAGAGGTGGTGGTGGGTGCTGAGCCAGACGCGCCCCCTTTTTAGCCCTGTCAAAGTAGTCGCTGTCAAGCTCTTTAGCGCGCCCCGGGCCGGGCGCTCGCGGCCCTGCCACCTCTCTCGAGGCGGTAATTAACCAATACCTGGGCGCATCCGAGCGAGAGATCCAGCGCTCTGAGCGCTCTCGGCGCCCGCACACCCGAGCGCCCAGTGGGTGCGGAAGTGCTACTTCTCTTGTAGTAGCTTAGGGCTCTCCCGACCGCGACCGTCTGCCCAGAGAAGATGAGATCCTAGTTACAGACCTCTGAAACGGGAGCGCGCCAAGATCTGGCCTGCTGAAGGGTGGTGATGAATAAAGTTGGTCAAAGAAAAGTTGTCGGGGTATGATTCTGCCACTGAAACGAACTGAGAGTGGCGCTGCTCTCAACACAACGTCCAAGCGATTTCGGGGAGCAGGAAACCGTGTGTCTGCTTAGGGGTATTTCACAGCCGGGTGTGGAGCAAGAGTCTGTATACCCACGAACTGTATACTTTTAAGACTGGTTGCTATTTGGGGTTCAGATGGTAAGGTTTAAAGAGACTGTTTCCGATAGCGCGGGAGAGTAAAAGAAACTTAAGAGAATAAAAACAAAAGCCCCAAATGGGGCGAGGACAGGAACTTCGGGGTTCTGGCGGCGGGGGAGGGGGAAAGGGGGCGCGCCGGGAGCTGTCCATGGTGCTGGGAAGGACGCGGCTTCGTCTCGCTGTTCCTAATCCCAGCCCAGGTGCCTAAAAAGAGAAACCAACAACTCGGGAGGCATGGGCTGGTTTGATCCCCGTGATGGTGGAAAATACACGCGTGGATGTACAACGTATACAGTATTTTAGAGGTTTCTATCCTATTTATCAGTCTGCACTACTTTATCAGACAAAAGTGTTAACAGGTTATTATAGTTTCTTCCTTAAGGAATACCACATTTCAAATAAATGTGAAAAATCCAATCTTGATGTTCAAAGGAAAGGAGGAAGACGAGCAGAAAAAGGGTTACTTGATATTGCCAACATATCTAAAGGCACTGAGCTATTTCCAGATTTGATAGGATATAAAAGCACAGCATGACTTAGCCTGTTAGATAACATGAGTTTATTGAGAAAGTATCAAATATACATAGATCCAATTTCATTTAAATAAGTCTCTGAACTCATATGGACCAAATACTGCAGTTGTATTTTTGTTAACAAAGTACAAGGAGTAAAGTAACTGTTGTAGTATGTGTGTAAATTTGAAAAGGCTACATTCTCATTTTAAGTTGTAAGATAAACTATATTTTAAGTTGTTAAGTTGTTATATTTTAAGTTGTTAAGAGAAACTATATTCTCAAAACAAATTTGATTAAGATAGGTGGAATAGAAAGAAGGTAGATTGTAAACAGAAATCACTTCTAAGTTAGTATAAAGAAACACAAGATATTAGGTGAATCACAGTTTTGTGGGGGAAAAAAGCATGTTTTTGTCTATATGTAACACCCATTTTGGTGGAATATATACCTATGTGTTGTTGTTAAAATATACGCAAACGTAAGACAAAGGTTCAGGTAGAACTTTTTCTGTTGTCAAACTAGCATGTGAAAAAAAGCAAGAGTTGATCTTAATTGGGTTAGTCATGAAAATGTTACTTCACTTCAGCAACTTGAATCTGTGTGACAATGAGGAAGGAAAGGGACAAGAATTCAAACAACTCATAGAGTAATCAGTTGCAACTGATAGCATCTCATTTAAATTTTGATATCAAGCACTAGATCAATACTTGTGAGATCAATGCAATTCTGATGGTTTTGAAACTATAGGAAAGCCAAAAAGTGTGACATTTTGTTATTTTTAGATCTGGGATGATATTAAGTAATATAGGGAGAGAAAGCAAAAGCACAAATCAAAACAAAACCCACCAAATCAACACCACTGCAACAAACCACCCATATTTCTTCAGTTGACAATACTGATTATCTAAGTGTCCAGAGAAGGTGTGAACATTTGTTGGAGGGAAAAAGTCATTTATTTATAGTTTTCTAAAAAAGAAAATAATTATGTAGAGGTATATGAATATCAACTGGATCAGAGATACCATTTTCAGATACAGAAGGATTAGGTGGTACATCAGTTAAAAGAAACAAAAATGTCAAAAAGCAAAAATATAGGTTTTTCAGCTATTAGTCAGTCCCTTCATGTGTGCAGTTCAGTGAGAAATAACAGATACTTCTTGATCTAGGCAGAGCAGAAATCTGAGAATTCTATCTAAAACTCATAGCAAGGACCTACAAAAGTCAAATAGAGAAGAAAAAAGTAATTAGGTTCATGTGTTGTCTATTATTTTACTTTTGGAGTGTATATTGTTAAAATAAAAGAAAAATTAATGTGACTCCGAGGCACATAGGTGTTCACCCTATAAATATCTTTAACCGTACAATAGAAGAAATTAGTTTTTCAGTCTTTACTGCTTTAGTCAGATATCTGCCTTAACTCATTTGCTCTACAACTGTTTTTGATAAAAATGCTAACTATGGACTTACTTGTTTTTACAGATTCAATTTTGAGGAATGTTCACCTGGAGGAATGAAAGATCTTCAGTCCAAACAGCAACTTCCAGGGAAGCAGATGAGAGGGGCAGGGTGGCAGGAGGATAGCTGGGTGGATATCTCAGTAAGGACAATAAGGTGAGATGTGGCAATTTTGGAAGATGTTTAAGTTTTCAGGAAAGGAGAAGCTAAGATCTTCCATTTGCATGTAACTTCTATTAAAAACTGGAGAATTTTCACTTCAAGTAACAGGAACATTTTAGGAAATCCCTGATGATTGATGTAAAGATCTCTCATCCTTCTTCAAGATAGAGAATAAAGTTTTTAAATCATGTAATCTTATCCCCCCCCCATGATTTCATTTCTTCTGTTTCTTGGTGAAAAGCTTCCATATTTTCCTATTTTATTAACCAAAAAATCTGCTAATATATTATTATAACTAGTTCACTTGAAAGAAAAGGTATTATACACTTTTTAAGTGAAAGCCAGACATAAGTCTTATTTCAGAATAATTATTCACGTACTAGCATATTCCTTCAGAGTCTAGGTAAAGACATGTTTTCCAAGATTTTAACAACTCCACAAATACAGTAACTCTCTGCATGTGTCTCTGTATTGTATTGTATTTCAAGCCTGGCAGGTTGCCTACACACTGAAGACGCCATCAGCTTAAATCCAAATTTCTTTAATGAAATAAAACCAACGTTACAAATACCCATCACATATAAACAAAATTTACAGATGCAAGTGAATTTGAGACATTTGACAATATCCATACCTTATGGAATTTAAAACATGAAAATTTTCATTCAAAAATGAGTTTATAAACAATACTGGTGACCAATAGATATTAAGCACCAACTATGTATGCTATGGTCACTGAAAAGATATACACATACTAGATGGTGTCTATTTTGGGTGAAGTGGGCACATGTGCCCCACAAATATATACATGTATGATTATATACATATGTATTCACACATACATGCATGTACACATACATTTTCTTAGGTCTTTAAAAAACCTTGAGTTATTTCAAAGAAGAAAATGAACTTTATATTCAATTGTAGTTTATTTGAACTTCATTTTGGCTAGCATACTTTGACCAATTATTTTTTTAGCATGATGGACATAGTACTTAGAATTGAAAAGTTTAGTGTTCCAAAAATGCTGCTCTTCCTAAACCACTTTGAAGTAATGCTAGCGAGTCTAAGATCCAGATCTACATGTTAATCTCTAGTTTTGCCTTCAAACAGAATTCAGTTACAAAGAACTTGGAAAGATTTTGAATCTATTCAAGAAAGGAAAACTCTTTACTTTTCTGAGGAGTAAAAACTCCCCAAGAAACTTCATATAGCTTCTTAGATTTTGCTTAGCATACGTGATAAAACATTGATTGTTGCAGTTTGGTGACCCATGAAATTTGGGGGTTAGTTTTCTCTTCAGACCAGAGCATATAATTATGCAAATAAAGAGCTGTCATTGATCTAGTGAAATACTCACACAAACACATGCACTCTGAAATTGGACAGAAAAGTGAAAATGGTTGGTGATGTGATGGTGCCATGGTTTGTTTTCCTGCCAAGTTTCTATCCAAGTTCATTATTCAAATTGTAAACTTTAAAAAGAGACATATCATTCTTGGGGTGTTGGTTGTCTTTTCATTTCAGATTCTTTGTATTGGTATTACAGGCTGGCTACAAAGTACAGTTCAACATTATTTTACCTATGACAATCTGATATGAGCCAGTGTAGAAGTAAAAAGCTGAATGATCTGGAAAAACGCAGATTCTCAAGATTTCTTTCTAGAAACATGTTTCATGTTCTTTTCAAATAGAACCCAATTCCTAAACCACAAAGAATATAATGAAAGGTGTGCCACAAATCTCAAGGCAAAGGACTTAGAAAAGTTTCATGGAGGCCTCTTGCATTGAGCCAAATGTCCATTTTCCATGTTTCTTCCCAACCCCTGGCTCCAAGGGGGAAATGCTGGTCACTGTATGGTATCTACTTAATGGTCTAATCTTCAGGATGACTTTATTCTATCTATCAATTAAAGTGTACTTTTAATATTTGGTGACTTGGACCTTCAGTTTCATTTACAATCGCCACTCCACAAAACCCTTTGTGGTAAGAATTAACAAGAGCTCTTCCATCAAACCATGGTCTTGGCGTTGAGGTCTTCCACTTCCAAAATTGCCATTGCACAGACTGTTGCATAATTTTAGATGTCATGGAGAGTCCCACTGATGAAATCTGAGAAGGCTCATGTCAGACCACTGACTGCTAAAGACATCACTACATGAAAGATCAGTGGTGTGAAACTTAAAAAACATCGATCCAAATGAATCAATTAAATCAACATTCATCCCTCCTAAGTGTGAGATTTAGAACTATCATTGTTGCTTTTTTTTTCACCCTACATAGATTTGGAGATAAACGCTGGAATGCTTTGATGGCTACTTCTATTCTCGAATCTCCGTTAATCGACTTTGTGCTATTTCCCTCTTTTCAACATCTTCCACTTGGTGTACATTCTTTACTTTTAGTACAGTGCATGACAGTTGCAATGCTTTAAATCTAAAACCCCTTAACAAAGCTGACGCTTTAGGTAGGGTAGCTTTAAGCTCTGTGAAGTGTTGATTAAAAACCCTTTCCCAGACTCAAACTGATCTTTTTGGAGATTAATAGAATATTAGATAAAAGGAAGACGAACAATTCAAGAGACTCCCACTCAGTCACACTATACAAGGAAGGAAGGAAGGAAAGTATTCAATTTTTGAAAGGGAGTACCTCCTGGTGTCTTTTATTTTATATTATTACAGCCCCTAATAAGTAATCATAAAATAACCACCACCATTATCCCTTTATTTGCCACCCATATTTCAAAGTTTGGAATGTCTCATTTATTTTTCTTCATTCATTTCTCCCCCCTCCCACTCCCACACTCCATAGTGGCAAGGGGAAAGACTTTGAGAAATTTTTAGACTTTTTTGTTAATAGTAATCTTTCTTAAATAATCAGGATTACAGACACTACACCAGAAGAATCACTTCAGTTTATAGCTGCAAACTCTGGTTAGAATAGGAGACACACACATGTCTGTTTGGGTCAGAACTCCAGATGATTAAAAAAAAAAACCTTATTAGCACTCATAAAAAATTAATACTTTGTTGCCCACATGCTTTCAAACAAGTCATAGGCATTACATCGAAGAAAAAATGTAAAAGAAGAGTAAACAAAATAGGACACATCAAAAAATTATATAAAGATTTGGGAGCAATTTAATATCTCTAGAGTCTTCTTGATAAGAACATTGTTTATGATAAGATGCGGTTTATAAAGCAACTGTTTAACAATGTGTTCAAAATTTTTTGTGTTGATATTATGGACATTTTAAATACCGTCTTAAAAAAATGTAACTTTTTTGAAAGGGCAAGCCAAGTGGCGACTCAACTGAAGGCCAGTTTATTGTATTACAGCAACAATAATAAGTATCTACAAGGTTTAAAATATTGATGAATGCTGCTCCATCATTCTTTTCTATATTTCTACTTTATTAAGCTCTATAGAGTTGATGACAAATGAACTTCCGAGCAAGAATAATACACCAATGCTTGTTGGGAAAAGTGTTTTTTATTTCATTTTAAAGTGGTAAACAGAAATATATAATATAGGAAAACTCCTGTGCTTTACTTTTTTCTTTTTGGTATTGACAATAATGTAATACAGGTCAAAGCACAAGGCAAAAATTTGAGAAAAGAATAGCTATTACAAGTAGATCCCTCCCTTCAAATACCCATAAAAACTTTCAAAGATTGCAGGGTTAGGCATTTTTAGAAAGCTCCAAAGCCAATATTTGACTTGCAAGTTTTAACAAGACTATTTAAAATCTTAGGTACTAACAACTCTTCGCTATCACTAAGCACTGATCAGTAAATACTCAGTATGTAATTTAAAAAAGGGCGGGGGGAAGCACACATCCTAAGCTTAAACCTCTATTGCCCCTAAAAACCTGTCTAAAGGAAATCAGACAGGGAGAAGATCAGAGCAGAAATATTGTTAACACTTGTCACCTCCAAGCAGGAGGGCTACTCCCAACTGTTTGTTGCAGTATCAGGAAAATTGAGGTGAATGATATTATTACATTTATACCAACAGCCCCATAATCAACAGGTTAAAAATCCCACTATACAAAGAATCTTATCAGTTATCAGTAGGAGGTCTTGAATGATTTGCCTAGATCTCTCCGGGCTGTTATCCTTCAGATCCACAAGTAGAAATTACATTTACACAACTTAAGTTTGCAAATAGCTCTCTATAGATAGTTAAACAAGGCCTAAAACAAGGTGGATGCAAAAGTATTAGAGGCAATTAAACAGTGAATCACTTAAGTCACAAATAAAGTTTTTTTTTTTAAAAAAGAAGTGAGAATTGGAGAAGGAATAGGAGTGATTTAGTTTGATAGCTGAGCATATTTACTTTGCTCTAATTTAGTTGCAGAAGCTTCATAAATTTTCAACATCGCATAAGTGATTTTAAAATTGCAATTAAATTAGTTTCCTGCATTTTTTTTCAAATGTTGAAAACAGCTTATAGTACATTTTGAAGGCTATATTCTTTCCACATCAATTCTCAAATTCTCTTAAAGGAAGAAGGTACCATTATTTTACACAGTTCACTACTTCTAAAGTAGAAAAGATTGGAGACCAAAGCGTGCTTTAAACATTGTTGGGGGGGGGGTATACATTTTAAGTCATCCAGGAGCTTGATAAAATGATGTTTTGATTTTTCCTTTTGTGTTGTTTCTGTAAAAATAACATCGAAAGATATGCATATAGAATCACTGAAAAAAAGATCACATTCATTGCCATCATTCAACGAAAAGAACTAATTAATTGTACTTGTACACCAAAACACAGATAAAGAATTATCAACTTTAAAACTTTTGGTAATCAGTTCATAATATAAAAACATTTATCCATGAGGTGGTTACTTTATGTTTTTCTTTTCTTTTCTTTTTTTTTTAGGAATCAGACAGTCTTAAGTCATTTTGGATACATTTTTATCACATCTTCAAATAAGGCAGGCATGTTAATTGTTGCATTCACTTTAAAAAAGGTTGAAAAAATATTAAATTCAGATCCTCATCTATTAGAAACAATCTTCACTAAGTAATTATATTCAAGTAATTAAAAATTGATAGCTAATATTTAATATTTGAATGAAAAAAGTCAGAAAACCTTATTTTACCTCATATTTCACAGTGTTGATCAGATCTGAGCTGGATTTAAAAGTTGAAACAGTAGGGCAAACCCTACAAAGAAAGTGGAATACTATAAATGATACTATTGGATTGAGAGGAGAAAAATCTTTCACGCCAGGTATTTGCTTTTCTGTTGGTGCAGAAACGAAAAGAACCATCTCAGCCTCCCTCATCCCCCTACTCTTTCACAGGGAAAATGAACTATGAAGTGAACTATGCAATTTAATACGCAAGTTCATCTTCCTGGTGACAATATAAAGTTCTATCCCTAGAAGGTTTTAAGTCCGTGAAAGTTCAGAATAGATTATTCTAGTTAGGATCCACACAAACTTTCTCCACTTTAAGACTCAACTGGCCAAACTGAAGCATGGAATGTAAATCATAACGCTATTCAACGCACATTATAGATTTTTAAAAAGTAAAGTCAATTCTAATGATACAGTTGGGAATTTCTTCAAATATGAGACGTTCACACATGTACTTAAATAGATTGGCTCATCGTTTGGTTTTGGTTACAACCACTTCTCCCGAAAGGAGAGTAAAAGTCTCAGTGAAAAGGCAAGGTTGCTTTTTTTTTTTTTTTTAAGCCGCAATGTTGAGTCAGGACTTTAGCGGTTTTTATGCAAAGTTGTTCTAGTCTCGGAATGAACACAGATAAATCCGGGAGGGAATAATTTGCACTCCGCAAACTATCTAGTATATCATGGCATTCATGTTCTGAATTTAAATTTGGCTTTGCTTGATGGGGGGGGAAGGACGCGGGGGAGGGGGGCAGCTTGTTTTAAAAAAAGAGAGGCGTAAGACGCCAACGGGAAAAAGCCGACCTCAAAATGCAAGAATGCAAGTTTGAAGACTAGAAGAAGAGTTTGCTTCTGTGCCGAGAGGCAGCAAAAGGGCCGGGATTAAGGGGGGCGGAGTGGGGGCGGGCGGCGGCGGCGGCGCAGCAGCGGGCGGTAGGACCGCGCAGACGCCGCGCGGGTCGGCCGGCTAGGCCGGCGCGGGCTCGGCCGGGGCAATTAGAGCGGCGCGGGCCGCGCCGGGCAGGGCGCTGTCAGCCTTAATCTGCGCGCTGACGGGCAGCGCGGAGCCAGGCTCGGCCCGCAGGAAGCCCGACCGGCGAACCCATATTGCTTTGACAGTTGCACTCATCTAGAAATAATGCAAAACGCTATTTAGATGTATATAGCACGACCCTGTGCTCTGGGAAGAAAACAATCTAATGAGGGGCTGGAAGGCTGCTCGGCGGCGGCGCGCGCTTTCGGAGACGTGCGGGTGCGTGCTGGAGGGTGGGTGGGGGGGGGCTCGGGCGACCCTCCCCCGTCGCACTCGCTCTCCTCTTACAGCTCCTCGTGCTTGATGCGGTACGAGCGCCGCGTCAGCGCCGGCTTCAGGGAGCTGCTCTTGGCCTCCGAGGCTTCGGTAAAGAATTTGAAAATCGACGGGAAGCTCTTCCACGAAGTTAGCTCGTGACGGTCGGTCCCTGCAGAAACAGACGGGGGGAGGCGGGGGGGGGGGGAAAGCAAGAAAACAGATTCGGTTACGAGGCGGCAGGTGGGGGGCGGGGGAGCCGCGCCGGTCCGGCCCGGCGGAGGCACAGGTGCAGGGGCTCCCCGCCGCACCCCGCCCCGCGCCCGCCCCCTCGCGGGCGCCCGTGTCCCCGCGGCGGCGGGCCGACCTCCCCCCGTGCGCGTCCACCTGCCGGTTCGCGCGGGCCGCGGCCCCCGGGCGACTGCAGACGGCCGCCTGCGGGGACCCACCCCCCCGCCGCCGCCGCACACTCCCCGGGGCCGCCCCCCGCCTCTCCCGGCCTCCGCCCGTGCGGGCCAATCCCGGCGCTCGGCCGCCCGGCCCCGCCCCCTCCCCCCCGGCGCCGCGCGCGCGCCGCGCTGGGTTTCCCCAGCCGCCGAGCGCGCCTTCCCCACCCTCCCGCGGCACTCACGTCCTCTGGGCTCCCCCGGAGGACAAAAAAACCAGCGGGAATTTTTGCCTCCCTGGGGACGCAGTGCACTTAGACCTAATTGCCTCCACGAGGTCACCGCTACCAAATTATTTAGGACGCCTAATGAAGGTCCAGATTCAAGAGAGAGGATGCCTAGGAGTGAACTCTCAGCCACATCTTTAACACTGTCGGGGCCAGTTTCAGAATTAAAAAACAAAACAAAACAAAATGTTTTCCAGCAGTGACTACTAAAAGAGCACCTCTTGTTAGGTCAGGAGGAATTCAGCGTAGCATATGGAGCCTTAGTTATCAAGTTACAGGGTTATTTAACTTTAGCGCAGCTTCTATCTGTGGCTTCGGTTTAATATGAATGCAAGGTTTTTTTTTTTTGATCAGATGAACCCTCCATTCAGTACAGTCTGGAAATAACAATGACGTAGAGATGCGAACAGATGAGGAAATTAATATATTTTGACTCCTGAGATAGGCTGTGTATCATTTTGCAGGTAGCTTCATCACTTTACAATTTTTAATTAAAAAATGAAAATGTATCGAGGCTCTCACACAAATGAATGTATAGCTTTGAAACAGCTGAAATATCCTACTAGATCATTCAATTATGCAAAGAGATACTGCCTGGAAGTCTTCAGATTCGGGGGCTCTCAGTCTGATACTTTAACATTGTTAATGATAATTCTTTAGTCTGTAATAGTAGGTCATTGCTATGGTTACTCTACAATGGTGCAACACTTTGCTTTCCCCTTCAGCTATTCGCTGAGACCTGGTAACCACATTTGTTGCTTAGCAACAGTTTTGTGACAGTATCACAATCTGGGAGTTGCAACAATAAGGATGCTATGGCTGCGGTTGGCCAGAGAGCAGAAAGCTATAGTCTGTGCATATGACTTAGCTGTGGGAGCTGGCCCTCCTAGAGAACCCCTCTACACAGTCCCTCACAAGCCTGCTCTCTTCTCTATTCTGCAGACCAGTCTTCTGAACCTGCATCTGGAACCAAGATCCAGTACTGAAGTCATATTCCTGAGAAAGATCACCCAACTCTACTGTACTCAAACTGAAAAATGACATCATTTCTCAATTTGCTTATTCATTTGAAGCAAAATTCAATGCTATTCAACTGGAGAGATGAGTGTAGGCTTAACAGGGCAAATCCTAAACTGCCCAACTGGCTTTTGAGAAGCCTTAGTGGAATTTTTAGGGGGAAATTAAGACTACCTACATCAATAGGGGAGCAAAATGTCAAACTTCGCTAATAATAAATATCTTCTGATATGTGAATATGATCTAGGCCCAAGCCAGCAGTTCTAGATACGTTCAGACACACCAATCTGAAATATCTGTGAATGTAACTTAGAAAGGGACTCAGTGTCTGATAGGTTTATGCGAAGCTTTTTATGTCTATGGCGTTTCTAACTCAAGTTTCATCATTTCAGTGATTACTAACCACATTTAAAATGGTAATGAAAATCTATTGTATTTCTTCTTTTTGAAAGACTATTCTCAGATGTATACTGCACGGCAACACCCACTCCTAAACACAGTAAGGAAAAAAAAGGGGGTGTTAATTGTCTCTTTTCCTTCTCATTTCCCCTGTTTCCAGGCTCATCTCATTTGGCATTGCCTTCATAGTGATCACACTTACACTTACTAGTGTTACCAAGGCTATGATCAATTTGTAAGCTTTCTCAGGGAACTCTTCTCATAATTCCTCCCACCCCTTGAAAACCAATTCAGTCTATGAATCTAGAGGGACCTAAGGAGTCAATGGTCTGAAGCAATCTTAACTCCTTTATTTTCTTCCTTCCTGGTGACAATCTTTCTGAAGGATGAACAAATTTCCCTGGTGATAAAATCACTACAAAGGCTTTTTAGTTTTAGCTTATGATGACTCTCTGCTTGATTAGTCCTGAGCTGATGAAAAGACCAAAGTCGCTGAATTAACTGAGAACCTACACTGGCTCTCACCATTTACTCTTGCAATTTATGAGTATAAACAATGAGAATGTAAGTCCTGTCACAGGAAGGGAAACTGTTAGCAGGAAAGGTAATAAGCAATGTGGCTCAGAAATAGAATTACACAGAGTGGGATAGGATGTGGGGGGCACAGTTGTCCCTAAAACTAAGATGTGGCAACATGACTACATTACAAAAACAGGATTCTTTCCTAAACCTTTGAAAATATATTGTTAGTAATTTAAAACATGGTATTTAAAGTTAGGTCATTGTGTGCTTGTCTAGCACTGTATACACACCTCAAGTATACACTAAAGAGATCATTTTAAAATATCAGGGCCAAAATTTAATAAACAAAAACATTTGAATATCTTACTCAAAAAAGAAGGAAAACTTTCTTCTTTTTGGGTCATACCCAGCAATACTCAGGGGTTACTCCTGGTGGTGCTGGGGGAGACCATAGGGATGCTGGGGATTGAACCTGGTTGGTTTCTTGCCCCTTTCAACACTCTAGTTGACCTAAAGAAGGAAAACGTTTGAGAGCTTTTTTAAAAAATACACTACTGTAGCTATTGCGATAGTACAAAGGGTAGGGAGTTTGCCTTGCACGTGGCAGACCCTGGTTTGATCCCTGGCATCCCATATGGTTCCTTGAGCACTGCCAGAAGTAATTCCTGAGTGTAGAGCCAGGAATAACCCCTGAGCATTGCCAGGTCTGACACCTCTCCTCCCCTCTACCTCCCCAGATACACTACTGTAGGTCCAGGATATTTTTCCATCATGACAGAAACATGAGGCTATTATATTATTTAGTCATAAAAGGATATAAAAGAAGAAAGTTTAGGCCAATAAAACAAAAATAAGTAGCAGCATTTACTAACAAGCTATAATGATATATATATATATATATATATATATATAGGAAACATGGAAATTTGTCCATTTAGTACTAACCAGGCTACTTGAACGGAGATAAAATAGTTCCATAACCAGGCCTGATTTTTTTCCCCTACCATATCATTCCGTATAAACTTGCTTCTTTTTTAGGAAATGTGAGTTTCCCTCCACTTCAAAAACAGCATCTTCTAATGTATATAAGTTCCCACCTATTAAATACCTTTCATGTTCTTTTTTTTTTTAAATACTTAAACATTTTATTTATCTATTTATTATTTTTTGAATTTTTATTACTGAATCACCGTGAGGTACAGTTACAAACTTATGAACATTCATGTTTGCATTTGGTTTACATCCCTCCACCAGTGCCCATTCTCCTCCACCAATGTTCTAGTATCCCTTCCACCACCCCCACCCCCACCCCCACCACCCCACCCTGACTGTGCGGCAGGGCATTCCCATTTACCTTTCATGTTTTTAAGCAATCATTTTGGTAACCTTATAGATTGGCAGATGTGTTCTTATTGGATAATTCATGTTTGGGACAAAATCAGTTTCTTTTTTTTTTTTGCTTTTTGGGTCATACCCGGCGATGCACAGGGGTTACTCCTGCCTCTGCACTCAGGAATTACCCCGGCGGTGCTCAGGGGACCATATGGGATGCTGGGAATCGAACCCGGGTCAGCCGCGTGCAAGGCAAACGTCCTACCCGCTATACTATCCCTCCAGCCCCAATCAGTTTCTTTATAATATGTTTATTATTATATCAACCTGAAAAAATTATTAACTTATAATTAAAAATTATCCAGCTTCATATTATTTAAAAATTTATATTCTATTAATATAATTAACATATACTTTTAAAAATAATCTAAACTTGTATTCAGCTTTAAAATAAAACGTAAAGGATCTTAGCACTTCATTCTCAAAAAAATAGCTTTGTTCAGTCTCAATCCTTGAGTGTATGTGTTGGGGGGGGGCTGAGGAATGAATATAGGGCCACACACATGCAAAGCAGGTACTGGACCACTAAGTCACATAGCTCTTAATAACAGACTTTTTACCCTCCCATTTCTTTTTGGGCCACACAGGGCTGTGCTCAGAGATCATTTCTGGACGTGCTTGTAGGATCAAATGTGGTGCTAGGGATCAACCCCAGGTCATCCATGTGCAAGGTCTTACTTGCTGTACTATCTCTCCAGCCCCTTAATTAGAGATTTTCAATAGGGATGGGAGAAGTCTTAGGAAGTATTTTGGAAAAAACTTTTTGTTTCTGGACCACAACCAGCAGTGCTTAGGGCTAATCTTGGCTCTGCCTTCAGGGGTCACTCTTGGCAGGGCTAAGATGACCATATGGGGTGTCAAGGATTGAATCTGGGTCAGTCATGTGCAAGGCAAGTGCCTTGTCCACTGTACTATCTCTGTACCACTTTAGTAATTTGTAATATTTTTGATGGGTTGAAAGGACACTACAGATGAAACAAATGTCTTCATGATTTCTGACTGAGGCAGTCATGATCAAATGAAGGAAAACAGGAGAAAAAAAACGCATTTCAGAAATTACCTTGTAGTTCTAAGTAAACAGTAAAAATTCTACTTTGCTTCAAAGGACCTAAAATTTCAGTTATAAAATTATTGTAACTGGAAAATTATTTTAAGTGGAAAATTAATCCTACACTCTTGTCTTCTTGTTGATTACACATACAGAATTTGATAGATTAAAACAAAATGTAAGCATGATAAGGGTTCATCATTTAGTCCTCAGAAAAAAAAAGGATGATTAGAAAGAGTAATTGCCATTAAGTGAAAGAAGGCCACTAATGGGGGACATCCTGCAATTTGCAGGGCAGGATAGCAGGGAAAAGGATTGTTTGTTCTGCACCCCACATGGCATTCAGTTGTTTCACCATTTCTCCTGTAGTTGAAAAACATGTTTATGATTATATGGGCTTGGAATTTAGACTTGTAATCTCAAAGTGCTTTTAGCATGATTTTAGTATGCATGGGGTATTCCAGAAATACAACTACCATGTAAATTGAAGAGTTTTTTGTACTTTATGCCATTAAAAATGTTACTAACAGAAGTTTATCAGCTGCAAAAATTTCATCACTGCATACTGGGCTTGAGTCAAAAGAAATGCACCTGCATCAGCCTGCATTTGTGGCTGCTGAATTCTGGTGGTTCTATGTAGAAGACAAATATCTGGCCACTTTATTATGACTTTTCCTGGACCAAGCACTTTAAATATCAATAAGCACATTATTCTTATTATAAGCTTTTATTACTTCCATATGTTAATTTAGGCATTACAATAATTGAGCCATCTTGTAAGCACATAGATAATGTTATCTCTACAATTTATTTCAGGGTAATAAAAGTACCGTGTAATACTCGTTATAATATGATGTATTTAAGTAATCAAGGGTCAGTTTAAATAAAATTGAATTAAAAAATTACTTTAGAGATTAGTGTAATCTGAACTGTAGCTATCTCTTTTATCCTTCTACTGAGTAGGAAAAAGCCTTTTCTCTCATCTGTTTCTTCTATAAATACTGTTTGTCACATGTTATTCACTGTGACATTGCTAATAGGCAGGGGGCAGGGGATCTTCCAATTAAAAATATTACACCGACTATCCTTAACCCATCACTTGTTTTTTAAAAAATGAATGTAGCAGATTTAAAAGTGAAAAAGATAACACAAATGGTCAAAAATATTAGAAACTTTAAGTATGAAGCATGAGTTTATAAATCATGAGAAGGAGCAAACTGTTAAATGTGTCATTTGTTTTCCCAAAGACTATAGATTTAAGGAAAAATGTCTTGTAATGAAACTAAGAAAGAAAAAAACTAAATTTATGTAAGATCATTCAGGAATTAACGGAGAGTGGTTACAAGGGGCAATAAGAGTGGAAAAAGGTAAGAGAGATGAAAACATCGCAGGGTCATCTGTCCTGTCAATTCCTCTTAGATCTTCCTGTGAGGACTCCCATCCAAGAGTTTATGAATCAGTTTACAGTGTAAGATCACTCACAGCCTGGGGCTCAGTGGATTGCCATGCACGTGGCCAACCTGGGTTTGATCCTCTGCATCCCATATGGTTGCCCAAGCACCGCCAGGAGTGATCCCTGAGTGCACAGCCTGGAGTAATCCCAGAGCACTGCTAGGTGTATCTCAAAAACAAAAAACGAAACAAAAAAAAAGAAAAGATGACTGACAACTTGAGTAAGTTCTCACTAAGGACATAATTTGTTTATAATTATTATTTTTTATGTTTGTGTTACACCAAAAGGTGAGTGGGAAGTGATTCCATAAAAAACTTGCACGTGCACGTGTGTGTGTGTGTGTGTGTGTGTGTGTGTGCGCGCGCGTGCACTCGTGTGTGCTCAAGTCCAGGACGGAGGTTTGAACCTGAAACCTGTGTATAAACCATGTGCTCTAGTTCTCTGAGCCAACCCCCTCCCCAGCTACAAAGGCATAATTTAAAGGAGTTCCTTGGTCAGTCATTTGCTATTATAATTACAATTAGTCCTCTTACTTTATGTGGGCTCTAGAACAAAGGTCATGAAACAATTTTGAAAATGTATGCGTAATTTTACACATTAGGATCTAGTGTAGAGTAGGGAATGTAATGTGACAAAACCTGCCTTGCATTTAAAAGATCATTCTTATTTATACATTTGTTTCAGGGAAAAATGCGTCTCCCCCCTCTCTCGTTAACTCCACCCCCAACAAAAGAATTAATTTAAAAAAGCAATATGCAGTGAATACATTTTATCACTTTCCTATGATAAAGGGAGAAATAAAAAAAACCTAGATATGAAACACATTAGTATTAACAGGATAACATGTCTATGATACTTTCAAAATGACAAGGCTTGATTTTAAAAATTGATCTTTAACAAGAAAAAGAAATATGGGCAATTAGGAAGTAATGAAGACCCTGTCAATATAGCTATGTTGATAATAACAGGTAAGGGAATTCTTGAGAAAATCTAATATATAAAAATCAGGAGGTCTGTAATATGCATTATTGAGTCCCAGTGGGATTAACTAATGAATTTATGAGCTCACCAGCAGTTATTTTTAGAAAGTTATAAAGAATTACAGATACCAGAGCACTGAAAAATAATGTGCCTTCTAAAAAGAAATAAAAGATAACTCCTGAAATTCACTTAAAAATGAATTCTGGAGTTTCTAAGCAGAACAGCATGAAAAAGTCACAAACTTAGCATTATTGAGGGGAGAGAGGTGCGCCTCGCAGAGCCTCTCCAGGACAGACGGCTGCAGCGTGAGACTGTCACACAGGCATGTCGGTGGAGTGTTTACTGAAACTCTGCAAAGCAAACACCAGAAGCAGCCCAGGGAGCCTGCAGAATTGCCTGGTGAAATTATTTGCGAGAGACTCGTGCAAGTTCCTTTCCATTGCTAACACAGTGGTAGGCAGTCAAAAACTGAGACTGTGCTGGACCCTAAAGGCAGGAGATGAAGCATGACCAGGGATAAGAGATAAAGACATACTTCAGTGGCAGAAACTTTGGGGTCATTTGCAGCTTCTGGGCCGGCCAGTCCTTATTTTCATCTCCTTATCTGTGCCTCTTGTCTAGGGAAGTGGAGGCCCTGTGAAAGGGGCTGGGCAGGACGGCTGAAGAGTCGGGGAAGTAAAGCCAGGGGCAGAGAGACTGCCTGCAGAAGCTATGGGACTCTGACGCTGAACCTGGCAGACCTTAATCAACCTCCTCCTAACCAATAATAAAGGAGCCTGTTTTTATTGTTTCACTTGTCCATCAAAGCCAGACAGCTGGTGGGGAAGTGCTTTTCTCCTTTTAATTCCTGGCTCATATACTACTCCTATCCCTGCCTCAGGAAAAGCCTCTGGGGATATCTGTTTCTACTTATCTATTCATTTATTTTTTAGGGGGCGGTTTGGCTTACTCCTGGCTCTGTGCTCAGAGATCAGGTGCTCCAGGGACCATAGTGGGTCTGGGCTCCAAACAGTTGTGTTCAAGGCAAGTACCTTCCCCACTGTATTATCTCTCTGCCCCTAATGATTCTTTGTAATATTGGAGCCTGGGGACTGGAGCAACAGTACAACAAGCAGGGTGCTTGCTGCGCATGCGGCTGACCCAGGTTTGATACCAATATGGTCCCTGAGCACTGCCAGGAATGATCGCTGAGTGCAGCACTAGGAGTAAGCCCTGAGCATGGTCAGGGGGGGGTCCTAAAAACCAAAAAGTAAAATAAAATAAAATTGGAGCCCAGGAATGAGGGAGATGTGGAAGATGGCTCAAAGGGCAGGTCCCAGTTCCATGCCCACCAACACCTGGTTCCCTGAGCACTTCTAGGAGCAACCGCTGAGCACCCAAATAGGAGTAGCATCTGCTCCACAAACCACAAATACAGTGAAATAAAAATTGACCCCAGGTTTGGGCAAAAGCTCCATTTCTTGCAAGTTTCCCTTTGTTTTTTTTCAAAGGAAACTTTATGAAATAATTATAAGAGCAGAGGGCTCTAAACAGAATACAAAGAACCATAACAACTATTTCCTTAAGCACAAGTTTCTGATCCTATTATTCCCCTTATGTCCTATTCTCTTAACATGCAGAGTTCCAGGCCCCATTCTAAAATGGTACTCTTCAAGTATTCCAGTTTGTCTCTTATTTTGTTTTTTGGCTATGGATTCCAGCATGGTGGCTCTGTTTTCTCTGTGTGTGTGTGTATGTGTGTGTGTGTGAGAGAGAGAGAGAGAGAGAGAGAGAGAGAGAGAGAGAGAGAAGGAGAGGGAGAGGAAGAGAGAGGGAGAGAGGAAGGGCGGGAAAAAGAGAGAAAGAGAGAGAGGGAGAAGATGAGAGAGAGACGGAGAGAGAGAGGGAGAGGAAGGGAGGGAAAAAGAGAGAAAGAGAGAGGGAGAAGATGAGAGAGATGGAGAGAGAGAGGGAGAGAGGGAGGGAGGGAGGGAGGGAGGAGAGAGAGAGAGAGAGAGAGAGAGAGAGAGAGAGAGAGAGAGAGAAGCTGCTGCCACAGAGGCAGGCATGAGGTGGGGGTGATGGGAGAGAAACTGGGGACAATGGTGCTGGGAAATATACACTGGTGGAGGGATGGGTGCTGGAATACTGTATGACTAAAATCTCATCATGAATAGCTTTGTAAGGGTTGAGCTCACAGAGATTCAATAAAAAGTAAAAAAAAGAGAATATTTCCATTATTTAAATGATCACTAATGTATTTTTTGAGGGTTTGTTTTTGTCCATTAGGCCACACCTGGTGATGCTCAGGGGTTCATGTGCAATGCCAGGGATTGAACAAGGTTGGTCACGTGCAAGGCAAGCACCCTAACCACTGTACTATCTCTCCAGACCCACTTTTCCTCTTCTGTAGCTCTGTATGTAACTCTGAATGTAACAGATAGGGGCTGGAGCGATAGTGCCGCGGGTAGTCCATTGTAAGGATGTACTAGAGTTTGTTGACCCATCTGTTGAACAAAATTTGAGGTATTTTTATTTAATTTTTTTTTGGAAATAAAGAAAGCATCTATAAACATTCACATGAAAGTTTTTGTGTGAAACATTTTATTTTTCTGGGATGAATGCCCAAACGTGCACTTCTGGGCTGCATATTAGCTGCACATTTAGTTTTTCAAGAAAGCTGCAGCACACAGTTTTCCAAAGACACAATACTATTTTTTACTCTTCAGCACTGTGTAAGTGTCTACAGATTTCTCTGCAACTCTGCCATTAATGTATTTAAATCGGGCAGACTTATTCCTCCCACTTCACTCTTCTTTTTTCAGAATTGTTTTAGGTATTGTAGTTCCTTTGTACTCACATGTAATTTTTAGTATAATCTTGTCTATGTTTACTACACAGTAAAGAATTACCTTGCCCCAAAGAGTAATGTATTAGCCTGACTTCCAGAAGATCTAGACTAAAGTTAGCCACGGAGGGGGAGAGCCATGTCAGTGTCAAGGAGCTCCAGTAAAAACCCCTCTGTGTTTCCATCCACTACTGCTGGGAAGACAGTACTGTCCACGACTGCCCTCGGAGAGGGCAATGACAATTCATGCTTAGAACTTCCCTGGATGTGGCTGCTGTGCCTCTGCCTGGCTGTTCTGAACCAGGACCCCTTTTGCAGTAACTCTGAATGTAACAGATAGGGGCTGGAGCGATAGTGCCGCGGGTAGGGCATTTGCCTTGCAAGCAGCCAACCCGGGTTCGATTCCCAGCATCCCATATGGTCCCCCAACACCGCCAGGAGTAATTCCTGAGTGCAGAGCCGGGAGTAACCCCTGTGCATTGCCGGGTGTGACCCCTAGCCCCTCCAAAAAAAAAAAAAAAGAACGTAACAGATATGAGTAGATTCTGTGAGTCTTCCTGGCAGATGATCAGAAGTAAAGAATATCTTAGTGCTAATTTGCAGTTAATAATAGAAATGAGGGGTGTGTGTGTGGGGGGGGGGATGGGGAAGGGGAATCTCAAGAGTCCAGAAGTTTATATGTATGCAAAAATCTTGATTTTTGACATGTTATCTTAAATCTGAAAATCAATTTGAAGAGAACAGACATCTTTACTATATTCAGTGAATCTATGAACATGACATATATCTCAGCCTTGTTACTATTATTATTTGGGGGCTCTCCCCAGCAGTGCTCAGGGCTCACTTCTGCCTCTGTGCTACAGGATCATAGCTGGTGGTTCTAGGGAATACCATGTATGGGCTTGGGGATTGATCCAATGGCAGTATGCAAGGCCATAACCTCTGTACTATTGTTCTGGCATCTTTATTACTTTTTAATATGCTTGTTGATACTAGTAAAAATGGTTCTTTAACTTGATGGTATATAGAAATGCTCTTTGTATGATTCTGAATCCAGCAACCTTGCTAAATAATCATTTTTGTCCCACAAATTTATCTATATATTTTGAATTTTCTACACTGTCTTATATGTGCATTAATTTCAGCTTCGTTTTTTTTCTTTTTTTAGCTCTCATACCATTTATTTCTTCCAGTCATAAATTCAAAAAAACTTTAAGCTATAAAAAAGGACATCCTCAACTGAATTTATATTGCTAACCAAAGAGATGAATAAGATCACATAGAGCAAATTATTATGAATGATATAAGATTGGCATCAAATTACCACATTTTACATTTGGACTGTATTATTTTAAATTTTGTGGCTCCACCCTTGTGCTCAGAGGCCCTAGCTTGATGTCCAGGGTTCACCCCGGCAGTACTCAGGGGAACCTGGGTGCCTGGGATGTAATCTGGGCCTCCTGCATGCAAAGCATCCCCTCAGCTCATAGAGCTATTTCTCCAGCCCTGCGCTCATTTCTTGATGCTACAGGTAAAAAGGCCTAATCATGTCAAGCAATGTCATTGGTTGTGAAATCTACCTGCCTCCTAGGACAGACACTGACAGAGTCTAGAGTGATTTTTATTTCTTCTCCTCCTAGTTAAGCTAATGTAAAAATATTCTATTTTTTGGGTTCATATTCAGGTTTCAAGTCCACAGTTGTACTCATGTTATTACTGTAATTTCACTTGCAGTCTCTTCGCCAAAGCAGTTTCTTTCTGAAAGTCCTTTAAACGTTCTCTTAATGCAACTGTCTTCTAATGGCAAAAACCCTTATATGATTCAGAACTGCCAAACATAATAGGAGCAATATATACAGAATATCATCATCCACTAAGATAAAACTTCACTGATTATAGTTTCACAATTAAAACATTTTTTTTTGGTTCTGTTTGGGCTGGAGCGATAGCACAGTGGGTAGGGCATTTTCCTTGCACGTGGGGACCAGGTTTGATTCCTCTGCCCTCTCGAGAGCCCGGCAAGCTACCGAGAGTATCCCGCCTGCATGGCAGAGCCTGGCAAAGTACCCATGGCGTATTCGATATGCCAAAAACAGTAACAAGAAATCTTACAATGGAGATGTTGTGGAGACGAAGTCTCACAATGGTGCCCGCTCGAGCAAATCAATGAGCAATGGGATGACAGTGATACAGTGATTGTTTTTGAGTCACAGCTGGGAGTGCTCAGGGCTTACTCCTGGCTCTGTGCTTAGGGATCACTCCTGGCTGGATTCTTAGGGCTATATGTGGTGCTGGGGATCAAACCCAGGGTCAGCTATGTGCAAGGCAAGTGCCCTATGTACTGTACTATCACTCTGGCCTCCACAATTTAAAGTCTACTGAGTTTGGGCTGGAGCAATAGCACAGCGGGTAGGGCATTTGCCTTGCACTCGGCTGACCCAGGTTCGATTCCCAGCATCCATATGGTCACCTGAGCACTGCTAGGGGTAATCCCTGAGTGCAGAGCCAGGAGTAACCCCTGCGCATTGCTGGGTGTGACCCAAAAAGCAAAAAAAAAAAAAATCCACTGAGTTTTAAATTCACATTAAAAAATGTGCCATATAATCTAATCATAGTATATTCCTACTATTAAGTATTTTAGAAAACATGAGAACATATTTGACAGGACCAACTACTTCAGCACCAGATACTATTCCACATTATCAGCAAAGAGAAAAACTATGAGCTGTAAATTAAGATGAAGTTCCTCTAAAACCTGTTTATGGTAAAAATGAAATAGGAGGTCATGGAGCAGAGGGGATGGTCTAGTTGCACAGGCATATGCCTTGTGAGTGTGAGGCACCGAGTTTGACTCTCACTGCTGAGAGTCCACATACACTGAGTCGGGATCCCTTGCTCTGTAGCACAGTGCTCAGTCTCAATCAGGTATTGTACAAGCATCACCCCTTAGGATGTGTAAACCTGCAACGTGCGCGCGCGAGAGAGAGCACAGTTGGGAGGGTGCTTGCCTTGCAATGCAGCCCACCTGGGTCAATCCCTGGCACTATCCAGCTCCGTCAGGGGTGAGCTCAGAGCACAGAGCCAGGAGTAAGCCCAGAAAGTTTGAGGTTATAATCTCTGGCAAATATTTAGATGCAGGATTATTTTGAGATATTGGGAGGGTTATCAATATTTGTTAATATATTTCCAGAATTTATGAAGCCTAACCAGACCATTTTCTCGAGCATAGATCTTCTATTCAGAAAACAGAATGAAGGCAAAAGGAAGAGGGTCAAGGTTTTCTTAAAAATATAGTATTGTGGGAGCTGGAGCAATAGTGTAGCGGGTAGGGTGTTTGCCTTGCACATGGCCGACCCAGGTTCGATTCCCAGCATCCCATATGGTCTATATATATATATGTATATATATAGTTTCAAGTTCACTCCAACATATGAATAAATAGAACTCAGAGATTCTAAATTGAATCACAAGTGTGCAAAAGTTTCAGCCCATTACTAACAGCAAACAGCTTGTAGAAAATGGGGCACTTTAAAAATTCAGTTTTGGTTCTGGGCAGGTAAGGACTTGCCTTATACACAGCTGACTCGGCTTCAATTCCTGGTATCCCATATGGTCCCTCACCCCCCTCCAGGAGTGTTCCTTGAGCACAGAGACAGGAGTGAGCCCTGAGCACTTCCGGTGTGACCCAAAATAAAAATATTTAATTTTAAGCCAGTAGATTTGAAGTCATAAATGACTGAAACATGAACTCTAAGTAATTATTATTGCCATTGAAAAGCATCAGTAAAAGTTAAAATCTATCATTTATTTTGATTTTGTTATGGCATTAAACAATCAGATACACTAATTTATAAAATCCCTTAAATAATTTTCCTAAGTAAGTAGTATCCCTATTTTGTTGATAAAGAAACTGAAGTTATGGGAATTTCTAAGGCTATAGGGTTAGTAAATAAAAACTTAAGCCTTATGAAGGCAGGAACTGTGTTTTGCTCTCTTTATTTCTATTGCCTAAAGTTGGCCTGACACATAGGAAGATCCTGGCAAATATTTGTTTAAGTAGCCGTGTACAAATGCCAGGCTCTTAAATTCTACAATCCAGCGCTCCTAGAATATAAGCCAGTCGATGACTGCAGGTAAGGCACTTGACAACTTATTTCTTTCTTAAATAAGACCAAGTGCATTGACTTCTTGTTGATGTGGTAATCGAGAAATGCTAGTACATTCTGTATGTCAGCATGGACTTTTACAAGGTATTTTAGTACAATCAAGATTTCTTTTTCTCTTTTATACTCTTTGTGCTAGTAAGCTTAACTGAATCAAAGGATGGATTAAGTAGTAAATGATGGACCAGAGAGATAGTAAAGAGATTAGGGAATTTGCCTTGCACAGGCTGATTTCGGTTCTATTCTTGACACCACATAGGGTTGCCAAGCACAGCCAGAAGTAAGCCCTGAATCAGTGTAGAACCAGGAGTAATTCCTGAGCCCTGCCAGATGTAGCGCCCCCACCCCCCACCAAAATAAATGGTAGCACATGACGCACTTGATTTTACGGGGATAAATATTTTCTATATATCATACTTGTAGACTAAGCTCTTTTTTTTTTTTTTTTTTTTGCTTTTTGGGTCACACCCAGCAATGCACAGGGGTTACTCCTGGCTCATGCACTCAGGAATCACCCCTGGCGGCGCTCAGGGGACCATATGGGATGCTGGGATTTGAACCCAGGTCGGCCGCGTGCAAGGCAAACGCCCTACTCGCTGTGCTATCACTCCAGCCCCTAGACTAAGCTCTTTAAAGGGTTCAGGAAGTTCAGAAGTATCTCCTGTTGATTAAAGGAGAATGAGATGGGAACATATGGATGGTCAATAAGAACAGCCCTCCTGGAAATCATTTTTCTTTCTGATATGTAATGGCAAACTGTAGGTAAAAGAGATTACAAACATTTAGAGTATATTTCTATTTAATTTCTGTAGGTTTCACATTTTTACTTCATTCCCACAGTCATTTCATTTTCCCAGATGAAATCATATTGTACTATATATAATTTATACACATACACATATACTACACACATGTATACATATACTTACAAATTATTTTTTTCTTTTGCTGTGCTGGGGAATGAACCCAGGGTCTCACACACATGGCTAAATGCTCTACTGCTGACTTACATTCCTAGTCCCTATGGTTATGAATATTTTAATCTGTTTTTAAAGTCTGGGGCCTCACCAGTGCTAAGGGCCACCAAGGCCTCACACATGGCTCACATGGGGGTGGTGGTCAGTGGAATGCTTTGATGAGATCAAACCCAGGGCCCTGTGCATACCTGGCATGTGCTCCAGCATACTGAGCTCTCTCTCTCTCCTCTTCTGGGGGAATGCTTTAAAGGCAGGCACCAAGACCAAAAATGAGCACAGTAGCCCATGTCACCAAAATAAAATGATGACCCACATCACAGGAGTCTATGGGAACAGTTAGTGCAATAAAGAAAGCCGCTATAAATGGCATGGGTTAGGATTATATTTTAAGAAATCTGCATACTCTTTTTCTCTTTCTCTCTATATAGCCACATCCGTTTCTTTTGTGAAGAAACACCTTGAATGTGTCTTGAGTGTAGGAAGAGTTTGCTCAGTTAACTATAGATAGCAATCTTTCATATGCCAGGAATGCAATCCTATTGTGGAAAAGAGCCTCAAGGTCAATGCTTCAAACTTCAGACAGCCAATCAATAGGTCATTTCCCAAACATGAGGTTTATGTGTCACCATTCCAGATCAGTATTTGAAAAAGAACAATTCTTTCCAACACTGTACAAGCATGTCGTAGATTTAACACAGAAAGCCATATTTCCATGTTTATATAATTCACATCTCTTCCTGACATGAAAGAACAGCCAGAAGGATGAGGCACAGACAGGGCTTTGTTTCTGGGTGCCAGGGAGATAGCACCAAGGGCTGAATGCATACTTTGTATATGCGAGGCTCAGGTTCGATCCTTGGCACTGCACGGTACCCTCAGCACTCAGCTCAGGGAATGACCCTGAGCTCAGAGCTGGAAGAACCCTGTGGGTAGCATTGGTCTGTCCTTTCTCCCTGGTTGAGGGAGCTTAGGTTTATTGGGTCACACCCATCACAGTGCTCCCGAGACACTCCCATTCCTTTGTTTATTGGAATACAGCTCTACACAGTTTTAGGCCTAATATTGGTTTATCCTACCTCCCTGGCTGCAGGGAGTTTAGGTTTACTCAGTAATATTCATCACAATGCTCCTGAGGCACCCCCATTCCTCTGTGTTTATCTGTAACTTCTTTGTGCTCTACTTCCCCAACTGGTCAATCACCTTTATCTCCTAATCAGATTCTGTTAACTTGTAAGGTCAGATCCTTCTAAGGACATTGGATTTGTATACATGAGTAAAATATTGCTTTTCTCTTCTCCTTATGTCCTTTGCATAGTTACTTCAGAGCAATGTCCTTTTTTGTATAGACACAGGAAGACAATTAATGCTATGCTTTTATAACTTGGGAGTTAATTGACTCTGAATTGACTCCTGGGCATCTGTTCTCGACTTAAGCCTCAGTTGCCCTAACTTCCTAGCACCCCAAAAGCAGGTCCCGACGAGGGACTGGATGAACCCAGGGCAAGCTGTGAGCTACCCTGGCATCAAAATGGGCCAGACCAAGCTCCATAATACTTAACTATAAGATTAGAGCATGGTCATGGACAAATTCTGCCATGATCCAAAGAGTAGCAACTGGATTAGGACCCTGCTATGGTTAGGAAAGACTAATCTGGCCTGAGCACTGTAGTCTGAGATCTATAGGGAGATGCCCCCGGGAAAGCCATCATATAAGCTTAATGTATCTCTTACTCTGTCCATACAAAATGACTAATATTATTAGGAAGTAGAATTAAGATAAGTGTTTAAATGGTTGTAGGACTAAGGAAAGCAGAAATGCACCCAGAGATGGTATTTCGCCCTTAGGCAGGTCTTGCTGAATGAGAGTTTGTCCTGGAAGAAGTTTTCCCTGAGGGAAGGACTTTACATTGTTGATTGTATGACCACATCTACGCGTAACTGTTACCTCAGCCCCTCATGATTCGGGATATAATAAGGCTGTAAGAGTGGGTGAGGGGAGGATAAGGGGGATCAGGAGAATGAGAGAGAAGAATGAAGGAGCAGGATCTGGGGGAGAGGAGTGAAGGATGATTCAGGGAAGGAGAATCAGGAGAGAATGGAGATGAGATTGGAACAAACTGCAACTGATACCAAGCAGCCTGGCCCTCATTTCCTTCTTCGTCCACCCACTGCCTCGGCCATCCTGGATGGCGGGAGAGGTGCGAGATTACCAAACGCAGGCAGTGAGAGAGGCTGTAGGCTTCATATTCATTTTTTAAATACACAACCTTCCAGCATTGCCAGGGGTGGCCCACCCCCCAAAAATCTCGTTTCTCTTTTCTAAAGGTGAAATACAGAAAATGTTGGAAATCTGGGTCAATGCAATCCAAGACACTGAAATGTGAGATCTGCAAATGTGAATTCTATAGTTAATAGAGAATAGCTAACTTTTGGAAAAAATTTTGCTTGAATGTGAAACTTGAATTTTCTATAAGTGAGAAAAACATTGTATTTACATTACAAACAATACTTGTTATACTTTACTTCAAAATTACATGTGATCCAAATTAACAATTCAAATTTGCTGGCCACAGAGGAAATGTCAGATTTATTAATAAAAGGAAGCCTATTATAAACTGAAATTATAACTTTTGAGAAGAGGGATATTATTAAAAGTGAATTTTTGTATTCATAACTCTGGATTTAAAAGTTTTTTTCTTGTATTCACATAGTTCAGAACCTTGTGGGCAGTTAGAATAGTACATGATTATTCTAAATAATTTTATGTACTCACATTTAATTAAAATATGAAATAAGACAAATAAGACATATCATAATAAAATACTTCTCCAGTTCAAAACTGTGACTGGAATAGTTTCACAAGCAAAATGAAAAATGCTCAGGTTAAAAACTCTAAATTTTAGATTTTCACCAGGGGAAAAACAAGAATCTACATATCATTAATGTGAATAACCATCATCTCTCTTGTATTATTCAACAACTGTTCATGCCAAAAAAGAGCAAAATCCTGCTTTATGATGTCTCTGGTGAAACCGTTACAGTGGCAAATTCTTCGGGCCTAGTGCATGATTCTACAAAGTTAACACCCCTAGAAATGCTGACAGATCCTAAATTACATATCACATATGGTGCAACATACAAATTCAAGTGGATATGCTCTGAACAACTACCATTTAAAATAACTTTAGAACTGAAATTCATTTATGATTATTCCATTCTTAATACAATTATTTCATTTAATCTTTTTGTAATTTCTTCCTACTTGGGCTCCTTACAATTTTGATTCAAACACAAAGTAAATTCAAACATGAAGACTTTCTTCTGGTTAGTATCTTCAGCTCCAAATTTTCTCTTTTGAAAAATATCACAAAATTCCGTAAGTTACATATAGTGATTCTGATTATTTCGGCCTGAGATGTGGAAAAACTTATTTGAGGATGGTCTAAGGAAAGAGAATTATTTAATACTTAAAGAATTACTAATTTTGGAAGTTTATATGAAGGAATATGAAAGTCAGTCAAGTTTTCTATTTGCTAGGAGTGCTAATAAAATACTGGATGGTGAGAAGATTAAAATCATTGACTAAGGTAAAGTTTCTAATAGTTGTGGCTTATATTTAACTTTGACAGTTTTTTGTTTTTGTTCTTGGGCCAAACCTGGTGGTTCTCCAGAGTTACTCCTTGCTCTGCACTCAGGAATTACTCTTGATGGGCTGGGGAACTATATGGGATGCCAGGGATCAACCTGCGTTGTCCATGTGCAAGGCAAGGTTCCTACCTGTTGTACTGTTGCTCTGGCCCAAGCTGCCAGTTTTGTCTTGGGACCACAACCAGCTATGCTTGGGATCACTCCTGGCAGTGCTTGGGGGACCACAAATAGTGCCAGGATTAAGCCTGGGCCAGCTGCATTAAAGCAAACTTACCACTATCTCTCTAGTCTAATTGTTTTTACATTAGAAAATGTAGAACTAGGGGCTGGAGCGATAGCACAGCGGGTAGGGCGTTTGCCTTGCACGCGGCCAACCCGGGTTCGATTCCCAGCATCCCGTATGGTCCCCTGAGCACCGCCAGGGGTGATTCCTGAGTGCAGAGCCAGGAGTAACCCCTGTGCATCGCCAGGTGTGACCCAAAGAGCAAAAAAAAAAAAAAAAAAAAAAAAAAAGAAAAAAGAAAATGTAGAACTAGGGGCAGGGGAGGAAAAAAAAAGAAAATGTAGAATTAACTTCATAGTGTGTTGCTGATGTTTTAGAAATAGTTTACACAGCAGAGCTGAGGGACTTAGATATTTAAGTTCTATTTCTGGCCATTCTACAATATGCTTGAAATTACAGATAAGCCACTTAACTTTGAGTTGATCCAACCTCTCTGTTCCTAAAGGCAGAAAGAGTATTGTCTATCCTACAGATAATTCTAGAATTTTGGATAGTTAAGCGCTGCCTAGCATGGGAAGGACAGTTTATACAGAGATTGAATCTTATCCAATTAGAGAGGTTAGATAAACATCTTGGGCTTTCCATGGAAACCCAGAAGGGTCAATCCAGAGTCAGAAAGACTCCCTGGGAGGGACTAAGAGTTTATCCGCAGGCTACTGGCCAAACTCACTCAAAAGGTATAAAACCAAGTCTGCAAATTCAAGGTCACCTGCCTATAAATGCCCTCCAGAAGAAAAACTAGTCCTCAGAAGGATACTCAGAGGCATAGGACCTGCACACAGGCAGGAGGCTGGTAGGGTTAAGAAGTCTGAGCCCCAGCACCACCCCACAAACCTTGGTGTGATTCCAGGGGTTTTGCTGACTCCCAGCAACACAACGAAGTGTACAATCTCCGGAGTACTGCGACAGGAGTGCACCAGCACTGCAACCCGACGTGTGTGACCCCCAGCAAGCACCACACACTGGTAAACACTGCCAAGTGTGTGTGGTCCCTAGTCACTGCAAAAACAGTGACTATAGGGGCAAAACCAAAAGCAAATGGTATTTTAAAAGAGCAGCACAGGGCTGGAGAGGCAGCGCAATGAACTCAGCACAGCTTTGCATGCGGGAGGCTTGACAGCATTGCGAGGTCGAGCACTACAGGGAGTGCTCTTCGAGCACTGAGTGGAGAGTAGCTCCCTAGCATGACCACATGTGGCCCCAAAATGAAAGAGAGAGAGGAAAAACCCCAAATAAAAAGAGTATCACAGAAGCCAAGGACTTATTAACTATAATGTCCATCATATAAAAAGAAGTTACTAGATATGCAAAGAAACTGGAAAATGTGAGTCACAGTGAAGGCGGTTTGAGAAAACATAAAAGAAAGAAAATCAAAGATGACCTAGATGTTGGAATGAGCAAAGGATTTAAGACAGTTACTATAAATATGCTCATGGACTTAAAAGAGAAGGTCATAGGAGGGAAAGAAAATACTTTCATTTTTGGAGGCCAAATCCATTGATGCTGGGATCAAACTTGAGGCTTCCTTATAAAACACACACAACCAGTCCTTTGGCTTGTCTCTGAGCCCAAGGGAAGGAGAACATTTTTGTTTTGTTTTGCTGTGCTCAGGGATCACTCCTGGTGGTGCTTGGGGAACCATATTGAGGTGCCAATCAGACAAATACTAGGTGAGTGCCCCAGCCACTGTATACCATCTCTCCAATCTGGGGAGTATTTTAACAAGCTGAATCTTAGGAAAGAGCCAAGTGGAATTACTAGAACTCTAGAATACATCTTTTTGTTGTTGTTGCTCATTTTACACCTGGCAGCTCTTGGGGGGTTCTTGGGGTTCTTCAATTATGTTCAGTTGGACCTGAGGTGCTGGGGACTGAACTTGGGGCTTCCACATGCAAAGCAAGCCCTCCAGTCCTTGAAATCATCTTCTCAGCCCCCTATAGTATCTAAACGAGAAACCACAGAGCAGAATAAATAGCTAACTAAAGGTAGAAGAAAGCTTCAATGAACTTGAAAGCTCATTAATGAGAAGCATCCAGGCTAAAGAATAAAGAGAATAAAGATGGTCCAAACCACAAAGCCAGCAACACTACAAGCACAATGACAAGAACCAAACTGAAAAATGTGCTTGTCAAGGAGGCAGGCTGGGGTAGAGGAGGGACCCTGGGGACACTGGTGGAGGCAAGTTTATACTGATGGTGGAATGGGTATTGGAACACTGTGCTATGAAACTCTATTATGAACAACTTTATAAATCATGAAGCCTTAAGAAAAATTTTTAAAAAGTCAATATAGTTATATTTTAACTAACTGGCCTATACCAGTCTTCCCCCCTTTCCCCGGCAATGATGAAAAAAAATTAGCAGAAGACTATGTCATAATTAAACGGTACTTGGTAACTTTACCTCTAAAAGATGACTCATCTACTAAATTGCAGTGACCAATCTAAAAATTACTGCTAACAAGATTACAAAATCACCTTATTTGCTTATAAGATCATGACATTCTAATCATATATCCTTGGTAACTCTCCAACTAAGCGACCTGTCAGTTTAACGTGGTGTTAAGTTCAACATTTACAGGTAACAGGCAGTGCTGGTCCTTATGAACTTGTCAATGATAAAGACAGTGTAAAAGCACTTTATCACTAAAGGATTGGCAAAGCTTCCAGAGAATGTTAAACATTATGGCCCCAAAAGGACAGTTCAGTAAAAATTCACCAACCCTTTTTATTATATAGACTACTAATATGAGTCATTACATCCCAAGGCAGCAGAACTAATGGGCACATAATAATAATTTAAACTTGATGGCATTTTAATAAAATATATGACAATGAAGTAACAAAAACAGGCAATGTACTTAATGTTTTCTAAGAATAAAAGACAGGCAATGTACTACTTTTTTTTTGAGTTGATTAAAAAAGTACTTAAAGTTCAAACTGGTCTCAAACTGTACTCACTCAAGAGAAGTTTTAAATAACTCTTAAATAATAGGAGGATCCTGGTCTCACAGGGCTAAGTGAATAAATGTTCTTCATTTTTTTCTTCTGGTCTTAGAAGAGGCAGTGGAAAATAGTTCTGCTACTGGTTTACCCTTGACGTTGAAAAGCTTACACTGGTTTAAAATAACTGATTTAAACACTCTTAAAAACAAATAAAACAACATTTTCAATAATAAAATAAATTCAATCATCTCTTAGGATATAATCTTATACAAAATCAACCTGAATTTGTTATTTCTTTTTATTAGTTGGGGTCAGAATCAGAAAAACCAGCGGTGCTAGGGACAAAACCCGGGCCTCTCACATGACAAACACATGTTCCCACAGCCCATTCAGCTACATCCAGTCCCTAGGCAACTTTCCTATAGTTTTAGTCCATGGAACTCTTGCCTTGGTGTGATCTCAGTAGCCTCTTTGAAGTTAAGGAAATTCAGCCTCTTTAGGAAAAAGTTTAGGAAATCTCACTGCAGATTTTTTAATTTTTTTGCTTTTTGGATCACACCCAGCAATGCACAGGGGTCTCTCCTGGCTCATGCACTCAGGAATTACTCCTGGCGGTGCTCAGGGGACCATATAGGATGCTGGGAAACAAACCCAGGTCAGCCATGTGCAAGGCAAAAGCCCTACCTGCTGTGCTATGACTCCAGCCCTGGATTTTTTTTTTTAATTTTTCGATTGAAGGTTATAATTAGTTACAATCTCTTTTCCACTGATGCTCAGATAGTTCCAGATTTGGCCAGTAGAATTCCACTGGGTTGGAGTTCTTTTGATATAATCCAACAGCTTTTGAATATGCCCTTTTTTTTTGTTTTCTTTTCCTTTTTTGGGGGGTCACACCTGGCATTGCACAGGGGTTGCTCCTGGCTCTGCACTCAGGAATCACTCCTGGCGGTGCTCAGGGGACCATATGGGATGCTGGGAATCGAACCTGGGTCGGCCACGTGCAAGGCAAACGCCCTACCCGCTGTGCTATTGCTCCAGCCCCTGGATTTTTTTTTTTTTTAAAGAGGCTTCAATGCACTGAGGCACCAAAAGGGTAACTTCAATGAATACCATTTCTTAAACAAATCTGACCCACGAATTTTTGATTTTTGGACTTTTAGTTATAAATTAAATTTTATATTTAGACACTCCCTAAAATGTTTTAATCTAGATAAAAAACAGACATGAACTACAGTTGCAACAGAGGGGGGAAAAAGAAAGAGTCAAAGTGAGAAAGTAACTGTTAAGTCACTCACTTTTCAGAGCTAGTTTTCTTAAATATAAGAGCTCTTTCCTATTTGAAAATTTTAATTTTTTTTTGGTATTTTTTTTGTTGTTTTATGGGTCACACCCAGTCGTGTTCAGGATTTGCTCCTACTTCTGTGCTCAGAAATCACTCCTGGAGGTGCTCAGGGGACCATGTGGAATGCTGAGGATTGAGCCTGGTTCCACTGTGTACGAGCCAAGTACCCTGCCCCTGTACTATCACCCTGGCCCTCTTTGTTGTTAATTTGTAAAACTGGACTTACAACAAGAAATCCCTGCAATGTAGGGTTTGTGAAGAGATATAGTGAAGCACAAGTGTAGTGCTGGTACCCAGTCATGCTTGAAAAATGAAAGTGGAAAGGAAAAAAATAAAAATAATAATGAAGGTGAGTATTCTTATTTGAATGTTTAGAAAGATTTACATGAATTTGATTCTATCTTTTCTCTAATTACAGAAAGAAGACATTAGTTCCCATTCAAAACCATCCTCATAGCTTTATATATATATATTTTTTCTTTTTGGGTCACACCTGGTAGTGCTCAGGGGTTACTCCTGGCTCTGCACTCAGGCATTACCTCTGGCAGTGCTCAGGGGACCACATGGGATGCTGAGAATTGAACCCAGGTCGGCCTCGTGCAAGGCAAATGCCCTACCCGCTCCCCTATCGCTCCAGGCCCTGCTTTATATAATTAATTCCAATGAATGTTTTGAGAAGACACTCTCATAAGAAGCCTGCTCACTTTACTGTATCCAGCATTTTAAATGACTGAAGACCCCGTCCACCATTACAGTAACTGATACTACTGGTCAGAGTTACTTGCAATAGCACTTGGTATCTTTCAGTTTACTTTCAAGTGTATTATTAGATTCTGTCCTTTTAACAAACCAGTGAAGTTGGTAATGCAGATCTCTAAACTGGAGTCACAGAAACTAACGTCTGGAGATGTGAGATAAAATGCTCACATCACAGATTTGGCAGAAGCAATATCTGGACTAATTCTGAAAACTGGTTGTGGGGCCGCACACTGCAGTGCTCAGGGGTTACACCTGGCTCTGTGCTCAAGGGTCCTTCCAAGTAGTGCTTGGGGGACCCTATGAAGTACTGGGGGCTTGAATCTGGATCACTGCAGCCATGGCCACATGCAAGGCAAGCATCTCTGTACCATCTCTCAGGCCAGAAACATGAGTTGGTGTTTTTAACTTATGCATCTGTGTGCTGTTTTTTTTTTTTCTTTTTTGGGTCACACCCAGTGATGCTCAGGGGTTATTCCTGGCTTTTGCAGGAATTACTCCTGGAGGTGCTTAGGGGACCATATGGGATGCCAGGGATCGAACCCGGCTTGGCCGTGTGCAAGGCAAACGCCCTACCCGCTGTGCTATCGCTCCGGCCCCTGTGTGCTGAGTATTTGAATGAACGGGTTACTTAAAGGAGAGTCTCTGATTTTGCATCAGAATATAGTTCAGTTCAGAACTGAATTGTTCCTATATTCCAGGCACTGCTAGATGTGAGGCTGTCAAAATGAATCTGGCATTTTTGTCTTTGTCCTTGAAAAGTTTATAAAACGGCAATATGTAAAAAATCAGTGGGGAGTCTGAATATTTTCAATGGCAATGACCTTCCTGAAATGCTTAATGGTCACACGTTCTGCAAAGACCTCCCAGAAGAGTGTTTATGGTGACCTTAGTGAGGGCTCGTAACTAGAAATCTGAAGAATTCCCAGCCCTACGGCGACGCCTGTGGGCCTTTCTCGCTCCACTCACAGGCCTCATATATCAGAGCAATGGACACTGCAGCAGAAGCATTCAGTAGTTTCTGTCTTTCTTCAGCTTGAATTTTTTGGTCTATGTTTTTTTTCTCAGGTCACACAAATGCACTTTTTACATCACTTTTTACATTAGAGCATCTAGAGTGGGGACATCTCATACTATTTCCTTCTCTTCGATATCACTTTATATACATATTCTTTGGTTTTGGGGCCATACCTGGCAATGCTCAGGAGTTAGTCCTGGCTGTGCCCTCAGGAGTTCAATGCTAAGGGGCAATGCTAAGGGGCAATGCTCCTGGCAATGCTAAGGGGACCAGATGGGATGTGGGGATCAAACCCTGGTAAGCCATGTACAAAGCAAGTGCCTTACCTACTCTACTATCTCTCTGGCCTCTCTGATGTCATTTCTATCATATTATCCTCATTCATTTTTACATGCCTATGTTCTGCCACATTATTACTTACCTTGATTACCTACAGAATGTTAGTGCTTATTTATTTCTTATAGAATTACTTGAATATACTCCATATAAAGACCCCGCATTAAAAAAAAAATCAAAGTCCTCCTTTGTTACCTCTAAAACTTTTATCATCACTTTGTTGTTTAGAAACTTTTCTCTTATTTAATTTATTTAGGGCTTGGGGGACATGCATCGTTCTGGGGGTTAAACTGGGTTGGCTGTATGCAAGGCAAGTCCTATCTGTCAGACCCCCAACTGTGCTTCTGTGCCCCACTCCTCTCCCTCCCACTGCTGCTGCTGAGATGGCCAGATACACACATGGCTGGGTGTGGCGCTTCTGCATCTTTAGCTGTGGTGCTTGCAGGGGCTGCAGGTAAGGTTGAGTTTGCACACCTGGCTGCAGTGTCCACCGAGGTACGCTCTCCTTCAGCTGCAGTGCTTGTTGGAGTCACACTCTTTTTTTTTTTGCTTTTTGGGTCACACCTAGCAATGCGCAGGGGTCACTCCTGGCTCATGCACTCAGGAATCACCCCTGGCGGTGCTCAGGGGACCATATGGGATGCTGGGATTTGAACCCGGGTCGGCCGCATGCAAGGCAAATGCCCTACCCTCTGTGCTATCACTCCAGCCCCTGGAGTCACACTCTTTAAGGCCCACAGTAATGGTTAGGGTTCTCTCACATATGTTTGCCAACATTTGCACTTCCTGGCCTAGATGTTGGTGCCTCGATTTAGTTTTGGGGCTTGCCAGGGGTTGGAACCCTTTTGCACTACTCTGTTGCACCAGGGATTACAGGCAGCAAAGCTGCCACCATCAAACTGGGCACATACGGGACAGCCAGAATTTGAACTTGTAACTTGTGAGGCAGGGTTCTGAGCCACTGTGCTATTGTTTCTGGCCTTGACTCGGACCCATTTCCAGAGTAGACTTACATTTTTTTTTCTTTTTGGGTCACACCCAGCGATGCACAGGGGTTACTCTTGGCTCTGCACCGACCATATGGAATGCTGGGAATCGAACCCAGGTCGGCCACGTGCAAGGCACATGCCCTACCCGCTGTGCTATCGCTCCTGCCCCTTCTCTTTTTCTCTTTCTCTTTCTTTCCCTGCCAAAAAGACAATGCTAGACAGTTTTGTATTGCTTATTATGAATATAATATAATGTCGCGCACCTGCAAGGGTGGCTGTGGGCTCTAGGTATTCTAAAATTTTAATAATTAGGGTCTGAAGAGATGGCTACAGCACGTTGCTCGGGTCTGAGGTTCGTTTGTGAACACAACTTCGAACACTCCAGACAGATCAGTGGTGTTACACGGCTCTGCCCATGCGGTACAAGAGCACATGGTGTTGGCTCGACGGAAGGCAGTGCCAGTAGCAGGGAGGCAGCCTCAAAGGGAGAAGAGAATGGAGAGGGGACGTGTCACACAGGGCAGTCTCTGCTAAAGGAGATTATCTGCCCTCCTCGCTTCCACCCCCAGCTCCCAAGTCCATTACCCCGTCTGTCATAAGACACGCATCGGCAATCATTAATTTGTCTCTTTATTCATTCGATTGCTTTTGGTTTAAAATGTCGATTGTGGGCTTGCACCAACTGAAAGATGCAAAGTCCTTTAGGGCTGCATTTTGCTAGGTTGGCTCTGCCCCCCATCCCTGTTCCTGCATGGGTGCCCAGCCCATCACAGGCATGGAAGAAACACCCACTAGCTGATGAGACCAGTTAGCAAATCTTCTGAAACAGCAGGCACATTTGAGGAATGCTGAAGTGAATTAAAACTAAAATGAATTTTCTGAGAAGTACTTAAATCAGCGGGAAAGGTGCTTGCCTTCTAAGTGACCAACTAGGGTTTGATCCCTGGCACATTGTACTGTCTCTGAGCCTGCTAGGAGTGATCCCTGAGCACCGCTGGGTGTGCGCCCCAAACAAGCAAACAAACAAACAAACAAACAAATGAGGCAAAAAAGCATACATAAATGCCAGAGAAGAGAGTATACTATTGTGGAAAAAAAACACAGAAATTCTTAAAATGCATTTTACAAAATATAGGTGCTATGTTCAAAACGCTAAAAATGATTAGCTAAAGTACGTTTTGCCTCTAACCAGATGATATGCCTGTTATACTCAGTAACCCAATCATTTGAGGAAAATGATAATAAAAATATGATTGTTAATAATCTCTGGAAATACAAGGAACATTTCATTATTTTGACATTAACATGCTTTCAAAGAAATAGACACACACTTGACACATCATTCTTCTCTTTTCTCCTCCAAAAGATAGGCCAACATTACTTATAACGTTGTATGGTAATTTTTGGAAATCTGTTCAGGGTACATTTAAAGCCATGCATAAATGTACCTTGAGGACCTTGCATTAACTTTTATCTGGTAAAAACCTCATAATTTATAGAAAGATCTATGTTTCAACAAGGCCTCCCAAGGGTCTATATTTGTTAGATAAAGCATGTTAAAGACAAGGGAGCATCCACACCTTTTACATTTTTTTGGTGCTGCCCAAATGCGCCAATCAGAGGCTAGTTGCTTAATACTTGCCTATGTCAGACCTTAGATAAACTGTGGATATGGAATACAAACATCTGTAAATAGTGACACCTTCCTATGTCAGAGAAGAAACTGAGACGTGGATAAAGAAATAAGTTAACAGGCTCCAGTATCTGTAGATCAGAGATAAGATAAATGGAATATCACTATCACAGAACCTGTGGTTTCCCTAAGAACACAGATAACAGTATCAATTTACATCCTTTGAATTTAGGAGGAGTTAACAGGCATTATTCTCTGAAAAACTACTACAGGGGTAGAAAACCTGGGCTATAAGTCCTGTTGGCAAGATCACTGCTTTAGTTACTAACCATTGAGGAACAAAGTAGAAGAGTAAGTTTCCTTGGGCCTTCCTGTCTTTCTTGTAAACATGACATACTTGATTTTCCATCACATGCTTTACACATTGTCAGCAATCAACAGAATATGTTATAAAATGGATATGAAAAATGCTTCCCAATATAGAGATGCTAATAAAAACATCCAGTATGTGCAAACACAATGCTGCTCTGAAAATTACAGATTGTGTAATACCTTGCAAAACGTCAGTCCATCTTTGTCCAGACACCTCCTAATTGTCTTGTCTATGGCAGACACTGAATGGCAGTGGGCACACAAAGAAAAGTGAGATGACAGTACCAAAGTGATCTTGGAAGCAATTCAAGACACACCTGCCTAATTTGTAAACAGTACTTTATTGCAAATAACACTGGTCACGGTCATGGTCATCCTGTTGCTCATCAATTTGCTCAAGTGGGCACAGTAACGTTTCCATTGTGAGACCTGTTACTGTTTTTTGGCATATAGAATACACCACGGGTAGCTTGCCAGACTCTGCTGTGTGGGCGAGATACTCTCAGTAGCTTGCTGGGCTCTCCGAGAGGGGCGGAGGAATCGAACTTGGGTTGGCCGCATGCAAAGCAAACGCCCTACCTGCTGTGCTACTGCTCCAGTCCACTAAATGTATGAAATTGTAAATGCTACATAGGAAACTAAATTTAGGGGTCAGAGCAGCAGTACATCTGGTAGAGAATTCGCCTTGCATATGGTCGACCTGAGTTTGGTCCCGGCACCCCATAAGGTCCATCAAGCACCACCAGATATGATCCCTGAGTGCAGAGACAGAAGTAAGCCCTAAGCATTGAGGTTATGGCCCCCAAGCAAAAAGAACTTGAATTTAGATACGTGAATTATGCTTATAAGAGAAATGGCGTTGCATTACAATCTCTCCAATTAAACTGACATGCTATATATTTACTGTACTGTACCTTCAGCAAAACAAACGAACATAGATACCGATTTTTTTAGAAACCATAAAAATTACATCTGCTACATGTGTTTTTTTTTTTTTTTGAAAACAATGCTGTATTTTTTCCCCATAGTTTTTCCTTATATAAATGGCTACTATCCACATTAGATAAATATGAGGATGTATAAAACTTTTCCCTCAGGAAATAGAATGTTTTTTTCTTTAAAAAAATTTTTATTTCTTTACGGGTCATACTCAGCTGTATTCAGGTGGGGCTCAGTGGGTCGTTTGTGCTGCCCTGGGTTGAATTCTGGTCAGCTTCAGGCAAGGTGAGCACCACACCGTTGCACTGCCTTTGGCCCCATAAGCTAGATTTAAATGATATTTTCTAGATATTTATATGTAATGCGGTCTGTTCTATGAGTCAGACTCACCATTGAGTCTGATGTTATGTTAGGTTTGATTCTCTTCTTCCTTAAACTTTTATTGACCATCAACAGAAGTTAATACCAGAAAAGATATTAGAAAACAGTACCAGTTAAACATATATAAAAAATTAAAATGCCAGAGAATAAATTTAAGCAAGAAAGTAAATGATCTGTATGTGAAAATTGACATTAATAAAAAACTGAAGCAAAATAAATGGAAAGATATAATACGATCACTGGAAGAATTATCATTGTTAATAGTGTCCATATTAGCAAAAGCAATTCATAGGACCATTGCCATCTCTATCAGAATTTCAACCAGTTTTCTTAGAAATAGAACAAATATCTGTATACTAAACAGGTTTTGATTAGCATAACATACTTGAAAATGAAAAGAGTCGAAAACAGAACACTTTCTGATTGCATGATATATTCTAAAGCCACAGTAATCCAAACAGTATGGTTTGAACATAAAAAGAGAACTAAATGGCATGATCCAGACTCAGAAATAAATCTCTTGGAAGACAGCAACACAGAACGATATGACATAGAGATATTTCTGGATCCTGCACCAGGCTGTCTAATCTGGGGCATCCTGGAGGGGTGGTGGGGTGAGTTTCCCTCCCCGCCCCAACAGAGCCATGGCAGCTGAAAATCTCCAGAACTCAATTGCCATCATGCTCCTGGCTGATCTCCACAGCCTCGGACATCTTCATCCATGAGTGAATCTGCTGAAAAACCCAGGTATGCAGGACTTGTGACTGAAATCTCCAGGCTCAGAAGGAGTCAGGGATGGGTGACTTTACCCCCATCTCCCTATACTTCTGGTAGCCTGGCACTCATGCCCACAAACTACCTCTGGGACCATATAATCTCATTAACAGCCTTGATCCAGAGACTCAGAGATATATTTCTCAGAAGAGAGCAACAAGCTGCAGAGATGCTTATGGACCCCAAGGTCACCATCCAGTTAAAAAAAACTAAGATGTATAACGGTACTTAAAATTTTAGAATTCCTAGAGCATGCTGCTGCTAATTTACCAAGAGTAGCACACCACATTTGATAAGGTATAAAGTAGAAGGCAACCAATCTTGAGGAGATAAATTTTATATATATATATATATATATGCACATACACACACACATATATAGACACACATACATATATATATGTGTATATATATATATATCACACAAGGCTGAACCTTTAACAACATGTTAGTAATCTCTTATACAAGGGCTTAATGATTAATGGCTCCAGAGTGAAATACAACAATCTTCACACACTTTGTTTACTCTAAGGAAATTTTTTGGGATCATTTTTAGTGGATTATTCATAACAAGCAATAGAAAATAAATTAGTTATGTTCTGCCTTGGGGTCAAGGTTTGGGGATCAGGGTCAAAACATTTGAAATATGCTGGTGGGTAGGTGTAATGGTGGTGTGATTGGTGTTGGAATATTAAGTACAACAAATTATTGTGAACAACTTTATAAAAATAAAAAAATTGAACTAGATCAATGAAACGAGTGAAAACCAGAAAAAAATGCAAACATATACAAGTCAAATAAGTTTTGATGAAATAGTCATGAATATAAAATGGAGGAAATGATAGTTTCTTTATTTAAATTTCTTTTTTCATTTTGGTCATACCAGTGGTATGACAAATCCCAGCTCTGTGCTAGAGGGACTACATGGTGCTGGGGACTGAACTGGGATTGACTTGAAGGCACAAGACAAATGCCTTCACCCCTGGACTATCCCTCTGGACCTATGGTAGTCTCTTTAATAATGGTGTTGGGAAACTGGACAGCCACATGCAAAAGAATGAAGCTGGACCCATATCTTACACTATGCGTAAAAATGAATTAAGAGGGGCCAGAGAGATGATACAGTGGGTAGGGTGTTTGCTTTGCATATGGCTGAGGCAGATTCTATCCCCAGCCTACAATAGGGTTCCCTGAGTAGCACTAGGTAAGCATTGCCAGGTGTAGCACCCAAACAAAAATAACAACAAAAACGAATGGATTAAGACCTGATGTTGCACCTGAAAGAAATCATAGGAGAAACTCCTAGAAGAAAACACATAGGGTAAATAAACTCTTTGATATTGGTCTTGGCAATGATCATTGGGGCTTGAAGCCAAAGAAATGCAACTGAAGAAGAAAATAAGCAAATGGAGGAGCTTGGGGATAGTCAGCAGTTATCAACCTGCCCAGATTGATTCCTGGCACCACAGGAGTCATCCCCCTCACACCCCTGCCCATCCACGCAAATACTCCAAACATTTCCAGATATATCCCTGGAGGCTCCCAAAAGTGGCAGCGTGTCCTGGGTATTCCCAACCCTGGAGGGCATGAGCTGCATTACATACTTGAATTGAATTAATGGCCTGGTTGGCTGAGAATCGCCCCATTGGATTACTGGACTTCCTAAGAATTCCCCTCAAAAAAAAAAAAAAAAGGAGAAAAGAATAAAAAGGAAAAAGAAAAAGAACTAATCATCAAAAGAAACCAGTAACAAAATGAAAAGGCAACTTGTGCAATGAAAGATAATATTTATACAACAAAGCTAATGTCTGAAATAAAAGAAACAGACAACTCAATACCATGAAAACCAAACTATCTAATTATAAAATTAGACTGAGAAGGAAGATATGAAAGGTGCTTCACATCACAAGGTACATTAAGAGGCACAGAAAAAGGCATCCAACATCACTATTCATCAGAGAAAGGTGACTACTTGCTTTCCTGCAGGCTGAGCAGGGAAATAAGATACAGGATATGGTGAGAAGCTAAATAAAGCAGATAAAACCCATTATGTCCTTTTGAAATTTTATTTTTCAGTGACTTATAAACCAGAATTGTTATATAAACTCACTACTTTGTAAAACAATAAAACTTATTACAAAATTTCCACCTCAGGGTTGATTCTAAAACTTGTGATGTTGAACACCACTATCACCTCCATCAAAAATGAGAATCTGTCACCTTTAGCACCACCTTTCCTTAAGAAAGAAGGGACTGATTAAAATTTCAAGGAAGTTCCACAGAACATATTTTGCTAAAAAAATTAGAATTTTATAATCCTTTGGAACTGCATTTTAATGGTACTCCTAATAGGGTCTAACGCTTGGAAGGATTGCACAGTTTGGCAACTATAATGTGGTTTTTTTGACAGAAAATGTGCAGGAACCAGAATCTATACTGAAACTTGAATCAAAGCCACTTAGACGTCATGATGTTGCCCAAATGTGGTTTCCACTGGCAGTACCATAACATCATCTCTGTGAAGCATGAGAATGAGTTTAGCTACCAAAAGAAGCAGACATTATCTAAGTCTTCATTAGACAGAAAAAAAAATATCAAGAAATATTTTTTTTTGGCATTCATTCTGTGGCAAGTGAAAACAGGAAGCAGCCAAATCAAGTCAGCAGCTCATGGGGTGGGAGCGGCAGTACAGCAGACCGGGTGCTGTCTTACATGCCGTGCACCCGGGCTTAATTCCTGGCATCCATTATGTTCCCCCTCCAACCACATGGAGCTATCCTGAGTGAAGAACGGGAGTAAGTCCTGGGCACTGCCGGGTATGGCCCGGACCCAATACAAACAAACAAAATCGTTAACAGCTGGAAAGTGGCAACAAACTATTGAGATCTAGAGCGTTTCTCAAGGACAGCTCCCTCTGACCTTGTTTCCTCCCTTCAGCCCCTTGTCCAACTGCTATGCCTCATTTTGATATTTTACCTGTGGTCCTCTTGGATTATTCTGGGGGCCCACAGGGAACCAGATGGTGCCAATTGAGAAATGCTCCTCCAAGCACAGTGCTCTAGGATTTGGTTAGATTGCTCTAGAAGCTAAGGGCTTTATATAACTTTATATGTATTGATCCAATTAATGAGACTGAAAGGGGCTTAGAATCTAACTGAGAGACAGGATAGAGGTAACTCTTACTAGCAAGTTTGGTAGTTCTTGTGGAACCATCTATGGTGCCACGAATTGAACGAGGGTGGGCTGTGTTAAAGAAATGCAAGCACCTCAAACCCTGTACTATCTCAGAGGTCCAAGACAGCTCACATTCAGGCAGAGCTTGGACACCCAGGCTGTGACAAGGCGCTGAGCACAGGTGTCTCATCCCCATGCTCGTGGCTGTGGCTGGACATTGGGGAAAGTGTACACAGGACAGAGAGAGCGTCTCAGGGACAGGACCTGGCCATTGTGCACAGGACAGGGCAATGTTAGGACCAAAGTAGTGACGTCGTTCACGGGTAAAGATGAGGACTGGACATCTGGGGAGGGACCTGGACCCTTCCACTTTATCTGTACAATAAACTCTAGCCTTTAATCTAATGAGTTTTTGTACGCAAACCTTTCATACAATTCTCAAGACCCTACCAGTGTAGGAAAGTCTGCTTTCACACTAATAGCAGGACTCAGACGCACTCTGATTGCAGTATACTCTTCACCTTGATACACATAAAAACGAACACATTTTGGGGATCACACCAGGTGGTGTTTAGAAGCTCTTCCCGCTGGGTGCTGGGTGCTGCCTTTGGCAGTGCTTGGGGGATCATGGAGTGCAGGGACAGAACCTGGGCCTCCTGCATGATAAAGCAGGTGCTCTAGTCCTCTGCCCCATCACCCTGGATGAAAGACAAAACAATAATCAAGGAAGCAGATGTTAAAGTCAGCCGTATACCAGAAGATAAGTTCTCCAGATAATAGAATAAGAAGTGATTGTATAAAACCGGGCAATCACTTTTGACTGAAGAACTTTATGAAGAAAGTGGAACTTGAGGTGAGGTTTTGAAAGAGGAGCAATCGTTAAATATTGAAAAAGTAAGATTATCAAGCAAAGAGTAGCTAGAAATGCTCATAATGTATTTGGAGACCAGGGTGGACTTTTTTGGATGAGTGAAAGATAATATAAGAAAGCAGTAGAAAAACCAGTAAGAGATTAAGCAGGAATGAACAGTGAAGGATTTGACAATTTGGATTTTCTTTCTTTAAGAAGAATGGGGTTCAATTAAGGTTGTTTTTTTTTTTCCCATAGAGAAAAGAGTATGAAAAATTTTTAGCTGGGACATCACAGAGGGAAAGGGATTGAAGACTAGTGAAGTGGAAGTGAAAAAGTCCTGGATTAAGAGGGGGCATTGGGAATAGAGAAGAAACTTCAGATTAAAAAATAAAAAATGAAAGAACCAACAGAACATGATTCCTGGAGAGTGATGAGTCAGTACCTGTGACAGATACTGATAATATAACACTCAAAAATGGTCACATCTAAGGAGAGTTTTTTTTTTCTCCCCCCCCCTTATTTACCTGATTAAATTTGATATATATTTTATATCTGTGTAAAGTCAAAAAAGAGTTCTCTTTATGAACAACATCTTTTGTCTAGAGTCTAGCAAATATACCTCTCATGTACTTTTCATTGCAGGATTTTTGCTTATTGGAATAATATATGCCAAATCTATATCTATCTATCTATCTATCTATCTATCTATCTATCTATCAAAGTAAACCATATCCCCCAATCCCTTCACTACAAGTATCAAAATTGAAATAGCATTAAGAAGAAAAACATGAAAACTATTGTTTAGAAACAGAGAATGAGACTCATGTTAATGGCAAAACAAAATGACAACTCTAAGCCTCAGGAGAATGAGTGACGGTGTTCAGGGGTGCGTGTTCCCGCGCAGGATGACGCGCTGCCCTAGCCCCTCCGTGCGCCCTCGCGGATGGCCGAGCACAGGACCATGCTGAAGACCATGCCGAAGACCATCACCAAGGAGATCCCGATGGCCAACGCATTGAGGAGGTGGAATTTCTTGTTGAAGATCTCGCTGATGGCCAAAGGGCAGGGCTTCATCTGCAGGCTGCCGAGCAGATCCTTCTTGGGGCAGATGTCGGAGATGAACTGCTCCACGCCCCCCACCACGCCGCAGCAGCTCAGCGCGTTGTGGATGACCCTCAGCGCTTCCCTCTGCCGGTTATCCTTGTTCCTCAGGTTCGAGTAGGCCTCTATGTAAAAATCCTGCACTTCCTTGATCAGCTTGTCCTTGTGGGAACTGCCCCAGAGGGCCGCGTGGAACGCAACGGCAAATATCGCCAGGAGGAAGCAGAAGAACAGAACCAGCATGCACTGGGACTCCTGCTTGGCCCCGCAGCAGCCCAGGAAGCCCACCAGCACCATGAGCGCGCCCACGCCAATCAGGGCAAGCACGCCCCTGTAGAAGCTGGAGTGGGGGTTCTCTTGCTCGAAGATGCTCCGGGTCTGCGGGTCGAAGCGCAGCCACAGCCCAAGGCTCAAGACCCCAACGCCGACCAGCCAGTTGATCAAGTTAAACCCAAAGAGCAGCTGCTTGATGCAGTCGACGCCTGCCCTGAGCGGCATGGCGTGGGCGAGGTGGGCCTGGGCCGGCCGGGTGTGCAGCCGGGCAGGGGCCGCCGGGAGGGGTGCGCGTCGCACGCGCAGCGAGGGGCCAGCCGCCGGGGTGCTGGGCTCCCGAGGCCGCTCTAAACTCCCAATCGCAGACACTTGACTCTTAGAGGCTTAAGGCACATGTTAGTCACTACACTGCACCCTGGACACGATTATAAGCCAGTAGCCGGGTCAGGCGCAGACGAGTGACCAGAAGGATACAGCGATTGTTGCCACATGCCCTCGTTTATGAGAGAACTAAGGAGACCTGACATAGGCAATCACAGTAGCTGGTGGCAGGATGGCAGTGGCACGCCTGCAACATCTTGGCTCGGGGACTTCCCAGAGGAACTGACATTGAAACAATCGGTCATATTTCTCGCTTGGTGCCCCACGGCAGAGAGTTCTTTGTTAATTTGATATACTAGAGGACTTATTCATTCATATAAGTTCACCAACCAGCCCTTTTACTGCAATCAAATTACCAAAACCTTTTAAAATCATAGTGACCTGGGGGTCATATACACATATTTTTTTTGTTTTGGGGCCACGATAGGGGTGCTTAAGGAATATTCTGCACTAAAGGATCACTCCCAGTGGAGTTCAGGGAACCTATCGTGTTGTGGATTGAACTGGGATTGGCAGTGTGCAAGGTAAGAGCCCTACCCGCTGTTCTATGGCTTTAGCCCCCTAAAAACAATTTCATGAATAGCGGAAACCCAGGAATTGGTGGAGACATGAATTTGAGGTGATGTTAAAACTGGAGAGAGCTGCTTGCTAAAGTTAAGAGTCAGCAGAAAGAGTACACAGGAGAAGCTGTTCAGTTTGTAGTGAAGAGAAACATTCCTTTAGAGAAATACCAGATCTCCTGAGAAACAAGTGGTAAGAGAGTGTATTTTTCCAACAGCAATAACTGTCAATGACTGTACAATCACAAAGCGACAAGTACCCTTACAGAAACACAGACTGGATAAATTTGACATTAAAGCAGCTTTAGAAAGTCTAAGTGACTTCAATTAAAATTTCAGTATAAGTTCAGTTCTTATATATTTTCTGTAAAAATTTCCTTTGGAGACAAACTATAAATTCAATTCAAATTCACTGAATGGGTCTCTATTCCTTGTAGACAAAAGGGTTTAATTAAAACACATTATCCTTTCATGGATAAAAGTAAACAGGAGCTATTGTATGAGTTCAGTTATGAGGGTAAATAAATTCTTATATATCAAAACAAATCTGTTAGCTACCTTTAAATGTCCTTAATTGTCATAATTATAGTGTGCCTATCTCAACACAGATGTATACCATATATTCTTAGGAAAATTACCACAAGTGTTGATACTTATACCCAAGTGTTATATTTGCATGCTACACTCCATACACACATATATATGAAATCTATTTATATTCATCGAACTAAGTATTTTTGGTAAGAGATGAAGAATGAAAAGGTAAAAACACAGTTATCTGACTTCCTCAGAATCCTGAATGTTCGAAGGAGCACTGAGATAACCTCAATAAAATGATCTCTTCCCCACAGGCTTCCTAAGTGCTTCCCTGGGTAGAAGGGTGAAATTAAACAAGTTGGCTCCAGAGAACTTTATGTTTTCAGTTTTGCTCACTTTTACTCAATCTTCTCTATTTTCCTCTTCTCCCGCTCCTGGTTAAAATCAAACTATAAACAACTATAGTCAAGCAAGTGCTAAAACAATTAGGTTATCTGTGCCAAGAGATTTTTCACAGGTCTCAAGTGTCTTCGATAAACTCGCAATGGAGACGTTACTGGTGCCCGCTCGAGCAAATCTATGAACAATGGGATGACAGTGTAGCGCTACAGTGCTACTATTTGGAACTAAAGAACAAGGTAGCTGAGCTGGTGAAACACCAAACTTTCCCTTCTCTGAGGGAAAGCTCCCTGGAGGTTTCCTCCGGGTTTCCTTTTCCATTTAGGCTACATTTGAAGAATTACTTCGGCCTAGAAGGAGACATGCAAAATGGTGGAACGGAAAAGTGTCTGCCATACAACCACTGAAACTTTGTAATGTGCCTGTCAAGGTAACAGATGGGGGCAGAGTGGGGGTTGGGATACGGAGGGAATCTGGGAACCCTGGTGGAGGGAAGTTCTCACTTGTAGAGGGATTGGTGTTAAATTACTGTATGCCTAAACTACAACTCTCAGTCACCTTGTAAATCATGGTTCTTAAATAAAATATTTTTTTAAATAAAATAAGTGCCTGCCATAGAGACAGGCAGGGGAAGTTGTGGGGTGAGGGTGGGGGAGAACGGAGGACACTGATGGAGGGAAGTGAACACCTGTGAAGGGACTGGTATTGGAATACTGTAGACTTGAAACTTAGTGATGAATAACTTTGTAATTGTGTAATTCACAGTGATTAAAACAAATTAAAACGAAAAGTTAAAAAAAAAAAGGAAAACTTGGAGAAAGTGAGAAAAGAAGCAATTTAACTGGTCACTGGAGAAGGTTGGTGTATACCTGTCCCCTCCCTACGCCACTCGGAACTTAGGCTATGGGAGGGACTGAGCAGGAAGAATTCCATGTCCTTCAGGGTGTGAGAGCAGAGAGGTGCTGTCCTTCCAGATCAGAGACGGGGCTTCAGTCTAGGGCAGGGAGCAGAAGGAAAGGCTAAAGAAAAGGAGAGGTCCCTATTATTCGGACGTTGGCGACAATGACAAATATCAAATGGTGAATTACAAGTATAGAAGATCTAAATAGTGAGTAGCTTTCCCTAGAGGAATATCAAAAGTTATAATAGAATTTACAGTTTTTGGGGGATCAGGCACAGATACAGCTTAGGGGTGAAGAATATGCTTAGAATATATGAAATTCTGAGTTTGATCTCAGGCACCCAAACATTTTTTCAAGTAAAATGATTCCTCCTACTCCCCACACCTCAACATAATTTATTCAACAGTGAAGAAATCTCCCTGAAGAAAGCTTTTGAAAAAAATGAAGGTAGTATTTTATAATACTCCCTTTTACTTTTATTATAATAACAATAAAAGCACAGCTAGCAGTTATGACTCAATAGTCCTCTAATAATTATTAATTTACTAAGGAAAGTATTAAAACATGTTGATTTTTATACTTCAAAAATGACAAGTATCATAATGTTATATATACATAATACAGAGTATAGAAATAAAAGTTATAGAATCATATATGTCTGTATCATATATGTCTGTATATATGTAAAAGAGCTTGATAATATAGGTAGATTGAAGATATAATTTGACTATATATTTGCACGGCAGAGCCTGGCAAGCTCCTCGTGGTGTATTCGATATGCCAAATACAGTAACAATAACAGATCTCATTTTCCTGGCCCTGAAAAAGCCTCCAATATGGCACCATTTGGAAGAATGAGTAAGGAGAGGCTGCTAAAATCTATGGGTTGGGACGAATGGAGATGTTACTGGCACCCACTCGAGCAAATCGATGAACAACGAGATGACAGTGTTACAGTGACAGTGAAGATATAATTTGATTAGTATTATGTATACAGAAATTCATCTTATAAAGTCATAATTAGCTATATAGAATTAGCTAGAAAACTGGTATAATGCACTTAAAAAACTAGCCAAACTAACCCTTTGTTTACTTCACTTAAGAGTGAAGATAATTATCTAGGTACATTAAATAATTTTACTTTAAAGAAAACTAACTGGGTTTCAGTTAACACTGTTTACAGTTTTCTATGACTAATTTCTACAGTACCTAGAAGCTGTTATATATACATATTTCAACAGCACTCTGCAGCTCCAATGACTAATAGGATATACCTTGATAAAAGTATTATACTGGGGCCGGAGCGATAGCACAGCGGGTAGGGCGTTTGCCTTGCACGCGGCCGACCCGGGTTCGATCCTCGGCATCCCATATGGTCCCCCAAGCACTGCCAGGAGTAATTCCTAAGTGCATAGCCAGGAGTAACCCCTGAGCATTGCTGGGTGTGACCCCAAAAACAAACAAACAAAAAGTATTATATTATCCTATCTCACTAATAGGATAGAACAAGATAGTATCCATAGTTCACACACACACACACACACACACACACACAAAATTGGACAACAACCCAGTAGGACAAATCAAAAAGATGAGAAAGAAAAAGGAGACAGGTGGAAGCCAGGAACATCAATGGCAGAAACCTAAAGATACTAGATCTAACTTCAAAAAATAAACCATAAACTCATTATTTAGAATCTGAACTTAGGACCAGGGATATAACATAGCAGTAAAGTGCATGCCTTAAATGTGTGAGGTCCTGGATTCCAGCATTGGCAAACACACACATACACACACACACACACGTACACACAAATATGTAACAGAATGTGAGATGATAAACCAAATAGGGGTGAAGTATCTGGTGTCTCAGGAAACATCTTCCGTGTTCAAGTTCTCCACAGAAAACTGCGAATAAATAATGATAAGACACTATAGCATGTTTGATAATCTGTGACAATTCCAACGCCCACTGCAGCCACAAGAGGAACGTGCACGTTCTGAGGCCTGACCTACCGAGCCTTTTATCTGCCTGTGTACTCTCCACAGGCCAAGCAAATAAAGGCCAAATGATAATTTACACATGAATCAACTTTCTAGGCAGCCCGGGCACCAGAGACGTTTCTTTTCTCTGTTACTGAGAAAAAGGCAGCCAGGTCTAAGCTTGTCTCACTAGAAATCATACAAGTGAAACAGCGATTTGCAGGAAAATGGCAGATCAGCAAAGGGAAGCTGTTCTGAATGCGTGATAAAAATGCCAGCCACAAAAGGCCAGATGAATATTGAGTTTGAGAACAGGCCCAACAGTAACAATGAGTCTTTATCCCATTCAAAACAGGTAGTGTCATACAAACTGAAACGGAGATACAATCCCGATAGGAGATTGCACAAGATACCTTAGTGAGCATCTTTAAAGACTTCCATCTTTATTTGAATAAATGTACCATCATGGATTGTTTGCATCTAAAACAGAGGTCTTTAGTCCATTTTAGTAATGAGAAATAATTCATCAAGATATCATTCAGAGGTCTACAGCCCTCCTTAATAATGAGAAATAAATAAGTTATGATGAGAAAGACCTCTTTTTTTAAAAAAAATGGGTACACATCTTATAATATGGGACTTGGAGATGGAAGAAATGTATACAGTTGATTCAATCCAGATCCCTGGAGCTCAGGTCAACTTTCACAAATTCAACCAACTATCAAAATATTGCTATAGCATTTCTTGTAGGAATATAAAATGAACAACAATTGCCCTGACTCATTTGACAGAAGAATGGAGATTTATTATTAAATTGTGGTAACAAGCCATTCCAAAGATAGTTATGTAAAATTTTAACAATCAACAAATTTAATTTTTCCCCTTTTGGCACTTCTCTATTTTGTGTTTGTCATATTCTCTCAGGTTAAATTTTGATCTTCTTTCCCATTCAATACTGCATATCCCTGAATCTTATCATGCAGGTGAAAACCTACTACTTTACTTTAAAGCTGTAAAATGCTGTTTGCTATGTACATGGATTGCCAACAAAAAAATTATAGGTCAAAATCTAGAAAGTAGAATTTATTCATGAACTGAATAAAGTAAAAACTGTGGTATAGTATAGTATTTTGTGGCTAACAAAGGGAAATGTGAAATATTTTTTTAGCATCTGGACATGGAGTCCTAAATTTGAGGGGATAATCCACATTCTGAGACAATGCCAGAAATAATAAGCTATGAGAGTAAGCTATATCAGGTTTTTGGTGATGTAATACTTAAAAAATATTCTGGAACTAAGCAGGTTTTTGACATTACTTGTTTCTACTTTTTAAAGTTTTTTTGTTTTGTTTTTCTTTTGGGGTCATACCCAGTAAGCTCAGAGCTTACTCTTGACTCTGGTCAGGGATCACTCCTGACAGGGCGACAGGGATCAATGAGGTGCAAGAAAAGAGCCCAACTGCTCTGTGATGGCTCTGGTCCATTTGTTCTTTAACCCTTTCAGTTGATCACCACTGCCTTCTCTTCGTTCTATCTTCTATCTCGTGGGTTGAGGTTTTTTTCATTTCCCTTTTCTTTTTTGTTTTAATAGGTCACACGCATGCAAGGCATGTGCCTTTTTTACAGTCATTGACAAGCCCCTCCTTTTAGGCTGAAACCTTTTCACCTTTCTCATTGACCTATTCACTTCCTTACCTTCTGGCTGTTGAGTAGTTCTCAAAGTCAAAATCAGCATGTTGTCTTAAAGTGTAAGCTACCAATGGGTTTGAAAAATATCTACCATTTCTATATATCTACAACCTCTTAGGCTGCAAGACAGTGTCACACATTCAAAATATTAAAAAAAAATATTTTTCTTTTGCTTTTTGGGTCATACCTGACAATCCACAGAGGTTATTCCTGACTCTGCACTCAGGAATTACCCTTGGTGCTGCTCAGGGGAAAATATGGGATACTGGGAATCGAACCCTGGTTGGTCGCATGCAAGGCAAACGCCCTACCTGCTGTGCTATTGCTCTAGCCCTCTCAAAATATTTTTGAGGATGTTCTCTTTCTTGAGAAATTCTTATGGTTGGAGATACATAAAAATATATTTTTAATTTAACTAGTAATAGGTGGGCTGGAGCACAGCGGTTGGGCGTTCGCCTTTCACGTGGCCGACCCGTGTTTGATTACTCCACCCCTCTCGGAGAGCCCCGGCAAGCTACCAAGAGTATGGAGCCCGCATGGCAGAGCTGGCAAGCTACCCGTGCGTATTGGATACGCCCAAAACAGTAACAATAAATCTCTCAATGAGAGACGTTACTGGTGCCCGCTCGAACAAATCGATGAGCAACGGGATGACAGTGACAGTGACAGTGATAGGTATTCTTTTGTTGTTGTTGTTTGTTACTAGATCACACATGCCTGTGTTCTGGGATCACTCCTGGAGGGCTCAGGACCTACGATGTGCCAGGAATCATAGTCAGGCTGGCCACACAATAGGACAGGGCCTCCCTCACTGTTCTGTGTCACACTGGCTTATTTATAGTCACTGTCACTGTTATCCTGTTGCTCACTGATTTGTTCGAGCTCGAGCGGGCACCAGTAACGTCTCTCATTATGAGACTTATTGTTACTGTTTTTGGCATATCCAGTACGCCATGGGTACCTTGCCAGGCTAAGGCAAATTCCAAAAACAGTCCTTATTTTTTTAAGGTGAATTTTATGATTTATTACTAGACAAATTAGGCTCAGATGCCATTTTTATAATTTCAGAGACAAGTTCTAGATGATGAAGAAACTGCAAAGAAAGATTAAGTCAGAAGATTTAAGATTGTATATTTCATTTTATGAAAATCAGAGCAATCTTAATTATTAAATTTACCCTTTTCCCCACGAGTAGGCTTCTTGATGAGAAAGTCATCCTAATTTGATAAGTGACATAAAAATATGATTTAATACAATTTTGTTAGAAGGCATGAAAACCATGATATTTAATATAGTACAAGCGGTAAGCTGCTTGCTTTGTATGTGGTCCATCTGGTTTTATTCATGGCACAATATGCATATAGTTCAGCCTCCTCCCCCCCTCCCCAAGTCACCTCTAGGTATAACCCAGGAGGAATCCCTGAGCACAGTCAGTTTGGTCCAAAAGCAAACAAATAAAAAGCAGGACCTGTTCACATAAATAAAGGTCACAAAAAACAATAGTTGATATTCTAAACCATGGTGCCTAAAACCTCCCCTCCAAATGTGCATTTTCTTCCTTGTCTTTGGTATTCTTGGAAGTTCTTATGTTTTAACTCCCATGTTATTTTTTTTTAAATATAAATTTTATTTTAGGCTAGGAATCAAACCTGGGTCTGCAGCATGCAAGGCAAGTACCTTACCACTATACTATCTAATACAAAATACTAATTTGAATTTTTACAGTAAAATACCAAACTTATGCTTGTCCAGTTTTGATTTTCCTCTGTTGTATTCTCATGACTTAAAAGGAAAATAAGTACGATTCTGCCAAAGCAGATAAAGTTGCTCCTTATAGCAGTGAATATAAGCAAAGAGTATCATGTATAAATAATTACCTTGTCTTTTTGTGGAGTATAAAATAACATCACATGAGACTGACACCCAAGGACAGTAGATACAAGGACCAGGGGGATTGCCCCATAGCTGGAAGACTGCTTCATGAGTGGAGGGGAGAAGGCAGATGGAATAGAGAAAGGATCACTAAGAAAATGATGGCTGGAGGAACCAGTTGGGATGGGAGATGCATGCCAAAAGTAGATAATGGACCAAACATGATGACCTCTCAGTGTCTGTGCTGCAAACTATAATGCCCCAAAGTAGAGAGAGAGTGTGGGGAATATTGTCTGCCATGGAGGCAGGGGGATGGTGGGAAAGGGGGAGTATACCGGGGATATCGGTGGTGGGGAATGTGCACTGGTGGAGGGATGGGTGTTTGATCATTATGAGATTGTAACCCAAACATGAAAGCTTGTAACTATCTCATGGCGATTCAATAAAATTAAAAAAAAAAAAAGATCTTGTCTTAAGGTAATTGAAAGGCTACCTTAAGATAAATTGTCTAAAATTGGCTTTTAGACAATTGTACCATAACACTAAATGGTAAAATACCAAATGGTGCCAAAATGTAAAACAGCAAAAGTACTGTCATGGGAAGAACGAGTAAATATTTGGGACTATCTCTTAATGCCTTACTAACAAGAAAGGTTTTTCCCCCAACTCTCTACCCTCTGTGCACCTTCTAGCACTGTGAAAAATGCTAACTAGAAACCAATATTATTTTCCCAAAGGGTTACTGAGATTTTGGGGAAATAAAGAGTACTTAAAAAATCCTAAATTTATAAGGCAATATTAAAGTATGGATTCTTAATAAAATGTTCTAAAGATTCTTTAGCAGAGAACTCAAGGGAATGAGAACTTGCTCTTCAAGTTGCTTTTGTTTTGGTATTGAAAAACTCGTATTACAGTGGCAAACAGTTGTTCTGGGAAATTTGCCTAAGATCTGCACTGGACAGAAAGTGGCTGAGTTTTGAGGGTGGACGGACCATGCTGGCCAGACTGAGTTTCCTACCATAGTTGTACACACTGTCATTAAGAACTTCACTTTCCACTTAGAGAGCTTTTAGTTCATGCTGTAACATTTTGTGTGCTGGCTCAAGATTTTAAAAACAAGCATTTACTACTTTTTTTTCTTATCCTAAAATCACTCTCTGATTTCTAGAATATTTCCTTAATTAAATGTTCAAAGATAAAAAAGAGAATGTGATTAAGTGCCAACATTTTGCTTTTATCTTCCCAAACCTATACCTCCTCAAGAGTTCCTCAGTATCTCAGTAAATGATATTGTCCAGATGTTTAAGTCCCAAATCAAAAAATCATCCTTCACCCTTCCCTCTCTCCTCACTTCCCATATCTAAATGATTTAGACTTCCTGGACACGTGTTATCTTTCCCACAACCATCATTAAAGCCACTATAATCTGCTTAGTCTACTGCAATAGGAGGTCCTAACTGTTCAGCAGTTCATATTCTTGCTTCCCTGCCTGTCCATTCTTCCTATACATGACACTATGGTTTTTTAAAATTGATTTTATTTTTTTATTAATTCACCGTGAGGTACAGTAACAAAACTTTCATGTCTGAACATCAATCACACAGTCATCAAACACCCATCCCTTCACCAGTGCATGTTTTCCATCATCAAAATCCCCAGTATCCAACCCCCCCATCCATTCCACACCTCCCCCTGCCTGTGTGGCAGACAATTTGCAAAATACTCTATCTCTACTTTGACACTACCATTTTTTTATTAAATTAATATATGCACAGTGGTATATATATATGCACAGTGGTACAAATGAATATATTCACAGTGGTGCAAATGAATGTATTCACAGTGGTACATATATATGCACAGTGGTGCAAATGAGTACATGCATAGTGGTACCTAAATGCGCTTAGAACAAAACAGAGCTGAAGGCTCCCACTCTCCAGGTGCCTGTATAATCTGGTTCTTGCCTCTCTCTTCTTCCTCTATACACTTCAGGAACACTTGCTTTCTTTCTGTTCTTTTCTGTTTCCCCTGTCTATGTGGAAAGGATTTGGGGAACTTCAAGGCTGAAATAAATTGGTAGCCTTTTATGAGAAAGGAAATATATTTAGCATGATTCAAAAGCAAACACTATATCTGGTAGTTCCACTTACAAATACCCTCAATGGCGTTAAATCTAGGAAAAGCCCGGCAGATTATTTTAACTCCAACCAAATGAATATTCATATGGTAAAAATTTAAAGAACAGTTTGTTTATTTGTTGTATTCAGTTATGAGTAATGAATAATGGAAAATTATAAACATAATATGTCTTGTACATTTTGGAATACGTAAAAAAATTGAGTCTAGAAAGGGACAGACTTTCTCTAGGACTATTGTCAATCTTCTGTTTATATATGAAAAATGCAGTGGTGACTGTACGCTTTACAGTACTGAAAATATCCACATTAACTTACAATTGTGCTATTTAAAATAATCGCATTCTTCCCCCGACTCCCCAGCCCTGGGTTTTGTAAAAGTGCCTAAAAGAAAAAGGTGATTCTGGGCAGCTTCTCACAGGGGCCTTTGGAAAGCCAGCATTTAAGGACTTCCACTGTGACACAAAATGTTGACACTGATTATACACGTGAAAATGATGAATTGTTTTCCTCATTAGTATGGGAAGCATTATAAATGCTTAAAACAAGATATTTTGCATAGATTTTTGTCTGGTAGGGCACTGGTAATTTCCAGTGCTCCTGAATCTTGAAGAAGTCAAATTAGTCTAAGAAAATAAAGAAATTGCCATTATTACTAGTATACAAGTTGTTTCTGGGTAAAAATGGTCAGTGATAATTTTATAATCAGTTTAGTGATCAACTGAGAAATATAAACAAGAAGATGATAGAAGTAGTAAAATACCCAACAATAATTTCTTTTTTGATATATGAAGTAAAGAATAAAGATAAAAATCCCAGTGTAGGGCTCAGGGATGTGGTTTAGTAGTAGAGAATTTTTTTTTCTCTTTGCGGGGGGAGGTCTGGGGGGGGGTGTCAAATCAGCTATGCTAAGGGTTTATTCCTGGTTCTGTGTCAGGGATCACTCTTGGTGGGCTCAGAGGCCGACATGGGGTGTCAAGGATTGAACCCAGGTCGGCTGTGTGCAAGGCAAGTGCCTTATCCACTGTACTTCTGTACTTTCCCTCTGGCCCTGTGTTCTGTGGGTGGGAGGTAACTATCAGTTTAATCCCTGGCACCAGCCCACTATTGAAGGGTGATCTCTGAATGCCAGAAGGGCAATAGAAGTGTGTAATCACAAGTGTGTGGGCTCAGGCAGACCCCCATGGAAGTGTGGGACTCCCAGACAATATAACAACAACAACCAAAAATAAACAAAAAAAGGCAGGGAAGGTAAGAAGAGAAATAGACAAGAAAAAGATCACACATTTAAAGAGTTATTTTGGCGCGCGGCCTCGGCAGCCTAATGTCATCTAATCATCAGCAATATGAAATGGTTCCTTTGTAATGGGTTGGACTTTGGGGGGACCATAATAGGGTTAAAGTTTGTAGCGATGTGTAATTTCTGGCTGTACTTTCCCTGGACTTTATACAGAAATTCAAAGCCGCGAGGCCGCTGCCATGGCCGCGCAACCTATTGTCATTTAATCATCACCAATATGAAATGGTTCCTTCTTAACGGGTCGGACTTTGGTGGGAAATCCTAACAAGAATAGTAAGTCTTTTGCTGAAATATTGAAGGCTACCAAAGTGGTAGCCATCTCTATAGACTGAACTAAGCCATATCCCCACGCCGGCTGAGAAGAAATATCCTTTTTTCTCGGGAAGAAACGCGGCGTGGCGTTAACCATAGTATGATGTTAAGCTGACACGGACCTGGTGGCATGGGAATGGGATACAAGGGAATAAATTATTATGTACTTGAAACAGCGGGACGCTGGTGGAATCTCGAGCCGGGGCCGATACCAGCGTATTGCCTTTGGTTCCAGAAACTGCTTGCAGACATTCTACCAGGCTATCACTAAGCCAGAGCCCCACGCCGGCTGATGACGGGAAATAACCATCTTTTTTGGTTTGTTTTCCCTTTGTCAGGCAGCGTGGTGATTACTAAACAGGCGTGATCTCGGTGGCTAGGGACGAGGGGGGAAAAAAAATAGAAAAGTTATGTAACAAACAGCGGGACTTAATATCTCTACATTCTCAGCAATGGAGAGCCATCAAATGCTTCCTTGACAGTGGGACTGTCTTTTCGTTTTTTGGGGGAAACCCTAGCAACAATAGTGAGTTATGTGTTGAAACATGGACTGTAACGAAGATAAAGCATAAATGAAGTGAAACTTATCACTTACAAGGGCGGGGACTGGGGGGGCGGGAGGGGGCGGGTGGTATAATGGGGTGGTTGGTGATGGAATATGGGCACGGGTGAAGGGAAGGGTGTTTGAGTATTGTATAACTGACATAATCCTGAGAACTATGTAACCCTCCACATGGTGATTCAATAAAATTTAAATTAAAAAAATTAAAAAAGAGTTATTTTGGGTGGGAGAATGAATGAGAGTAGAATTGTGTTTGGATTTGATCAAAATGGCCAATCATCTTAAAAAATTTTGAGTATAATTGAAAAGATCCTTGTAATTTGATTAATACAAAATAGAGTTAAAACTCCACACAGAAACGAAAAATACCACCAGACTTATAGAAAGCAATTTTGTATATATAATAGTGGCTTCCAGAATCTGTTGAGCTGCGGTTACAGTACTTGGGCCAGAGCCTCTGCCTGGCAGAATGTAGATTCAGGGTGTAGCAAGAATCCAACCCGGGCCTCATACTTGCAAGCCATATACTCTAACCTTGTGCCACACTGAGGCAAATATAAACGAATGGTGAAATACATAGGGCAGAACTTTGGACAAAGGCATGACAGAAATGCTGTTTACATATAATCATGTACATAAATCCCTCCCTCCCTCCTTCTCTCCCTCCCTTCTTCCCTCCCTCCCTCCCTCCTTCATTCCTTCTTTCCTTCCTTCCTGACAATCCTCAGGGGCTACTCCTTACTCTGTGCTCGGGAATCACTTCTGCTGGCGCTCAGAGGACAATGTGGGATGCTGGAGATTGAACCTGGGTCAGCCACATGCAAGGCAGGCACCTGACCACTGTACTATCACTCTGGCCCAATATATAAAGCATTTCTTAAGGTCATGAGAAAAAGAAGAAAAACAAACAAACAAACAAACAAACAAAGCCACCAAATAAGAATGATGGGAATTCTTAAAATTAAGTCAACAGGCATACTTAATGAAAACTTTGTATTCACTTTAAATTTTATGGAAAGGTAATTAAGGAATCTCTTATTTGTGTTTAAACTATGATTTGAAGATCTGATTGGGCATTACCTATCATGTATCTTTAACTAGTACAGAAAATAACAAATGGATTTAACTTTTACTTTATTTTATTTTTTGGACCACACCTGGCAGTACACAGGAGCTACTTCTGGTTCTGTGGTCAGGGATCAGGCAAACTGAATTTGACCCCATACAAAGCAAACTTTGTACTCCCTGTACTATCTCTCTGGCCTGGATTTGATTCTTTTAATCACATTATCAGAAGCATAAAGGTTCATTATATAAGTCATCCTCAGTTTCTCTCTTTTCTACTTGGACAGTTTAGCCACTGCTTAAATTAAACCAAGAGTAAAATTCATTTTGTTCACTAATGTTGATATAGGTGAAATGCAGTTGTTTTTGGATACCTCATCTAGTACCACTTAACCAAAAAAACGCTCAAAATTAAATGAGTATCTTTCATTTTCTCCTAGTACAGAACAATTGTTTCCACTTTATAGTCTGCAATTTATACGTAGCCAGTAGAACCAACACTTCAGGTGTCAGGAAGTTTGAATAAACTAATTTCATATGGACTATTTTTAAGCAGCCCTCCTCTCTGACACTGATGGTTTTGTTTTGGGATACAGAATATAAAACCATTTCCTCAAGATATTTTGTGTTCAGCATAAAATATTTAAAATGTCTCATTTCCAAGAGATCTGGTGGGAGTTCATGACAGATGTGTTATTTCTTTCTTTTTTTTTTTAAAGCAGCATTATTTTGTCTAATTAGCACTGATGATTTACCCATGGCAATATGAACTCATTGAGAGGAAAGAAAAGTAAACCAGTTTTTTTTTTTGAGAAAAGAACAAACTGGGGTAAGATGGAAGGCACTTTTTTTTTTAAAAGGTATTTTGCAGCAAATGCCCACAAACCGCCCACAGAGACATCACTTATTTATGCATCACCATATGATCAATCTGATCGCCTTTAGTCTCAAACAGAGAAAGCCTCGGTACAAAGCATTCTCCAGGTGTTAGTTTAGGTTTGTCATTATTTCCTATTTATAGACTCTGTCTAGTAAAAGAAGACAAATTACTGTAAGTGGGGGTAAATGTGATTAAATGAGTTCTCTGAAGATAACAGCGTACAAGGACAAGGGTCATTAACACAAGTGACCTCTCTTTGCCCAGATATTTTTATTTTGAGAATCTGAAAGAAAAAAAAGCAAATAGACTCACTACAAAGCAGGAGTCATTTCCACTATCCAAATCCAAAGAGAAATGTGCCCCTTTTATCCTAATGAGCATCTTCATATTTTTACAGTATTTTAATAACATACTGATAGTGCCAAAATACGCTCAGAATCAGTAAGAACAATATTGGAGAAATTATTCATCCCTGGGAGTCGGTCTCATCACAAACACTGAAGAAATGTCGTTATAATTAGGCTAGATGTAAGGCCTAGGATGTAAATTATTGGATAGCAAGACCAGCAGCATCAAATGAAAAGTCTAAATTTGTAAAGTTTCAATATAAACATCTCCACTCTTTCTTTCACCTGATTGTAGTCCCATCTGGCAAGGTCAGCCCCGTCAGCGGACAAACAGCTCAGTCGCCTCCAGTGTGGCTGTTATCTTCCTCAACAAGGGGAGACATTTGGCACAGCCTAAAGCTGGGGCACGAACTCTGGCTAAGCTTAAGACATTTATCTGACAGCATCAGCTGACACTCCACAAACACATTTGCTCCCATGACCTCAGAGCATTCGTGATTAATCAAAAATGTATCTTGGATCTTGAGAACAAGCTACAAGCAGGCACACACACAAAAAGAATATGCTCTCGATCTTGCTTATCGACTCAAGAGGTATATTGAATTTAGAAATAGCAAATAGAATAAAATGATCAATATGTTCTCACTTGTCCATGGAAGAGCAAACTTCATCCTTCAAGCAAAAGACATTGATCATGGAAATGTTTCAGAAGTGCTTTAAACTAAGAATGCAAAATGCACACGGCTTATGGGGAGGGAGGAAGGAGGTATACTGATGGGAAGCTTTTGCCTTAACTAATGAAAAAGTATAGCTTGAAGACATAAAGTGTATGCCAGTAGCATGTTCTATTAAAAAAAAACAACTTATGTGTTGCAGGTAAACCATTTTTGGTAACATGTTGCCAAATGCAGGTAATAATAAAGCATGATAAAAGAGATTTTAAAACTTAATGAAGGAACATTATTTGTGCAGAGAAAACTCCCTGTCTCAATTTAAATGAGACACAGTTATAACATATCCCCTATGCACTGTTTACAATTTACAATTCGTAATTTATGTCTCTAGGTTCAAACTCACGATTTTCTGCACTCATCTGCTAAGGAATATGATTAGCATGTGAATATTGTAATATTCTGCTTCCTAGTTCAGTATAATTTGGTATATTTTTATTTTCACATTACTTTTCACTTTCTAATAACATTACTGAACTCTAATTAAAGCAATGGGAAACAGAGGCCCTATGCCCCACCCTTGATAACATAAAAATGATTATTAAAAAAAATTCTACAATTGAACTTATTAAATCCCATCCTTTCCCGGTTACCCACTGGTTAGGTTACAGTTGTTCACGATCCTGTGCAGATCATTGCACTGAAGAGAAACTATGCATCTTGATCCCTGTTGGCATGGCAAACAAACTTTCATAGCGTGGGCTCACTCTATAAAATGGTGGTACTAATTAGAAGATATAAACTCATGCTGAGACATGATATGAATCGGCTTTATGTATCTACTAAACTCACAGCAGTACTAGATTTATACTGTTGTTTCTTTAAACTAACACTAAACAGAAAATTCAACTTCTAAATCTGTAGGATAAGAAAGCACAACTGATTGAGTTGAAAAAACAAAACCCCAGCCCCGTATTTTCTGTTTCAGCTCTGAAATGTTTCTTGTGCACTTAGAGGCTGCCCAGTACTTCTCTCCCATATGTTTACCTAACTTAAATTCTTCAGACATGAATTGCAAGTACCAGATAGCACAGCTGTATGTTTTGACATCCATGGTGAAAATGAGCAGAAAATCTAACTGTTCCATATCAAGAAGTATTTTTACTAGTGCTAATGTGCCTTAAATACCTTGTTCCACAGATGAGTGGCCTGGCACCTGCTGCATGAGAAATAGCCAATTACTGTTCAGTGTCTCTAATTTTCTGATTCAATTAGCATGCTTCAGAGCTTTCCAGTTTAATTGCAAACTACTTCACAGTTAGCTCTCTGATTAATCATTGCCCATCTGCAAGCCATCGGAAAACTTAGTGGAACAAATTTGTGTACTTTGGAATGCTGGGAGCTTAGCAAATCAAACTTGTTTTGGTATATAAAGCTTTAATTTTGTTTGCCCTTTTCAGCTGCACTTGTAAGAAGCGCTGTACTGATTAAACAGGAAGTCCGGACAATAATATGCTACATTATGCATATAATTACTGTAAATACAACTGAGATTGTAGAAACATCATTTAAGGTTAGGCACTAACATGAATGGAGAAGGAGGTCAAGAAAACACATTTGGAATCAATTTCTTTCCATTATGACCAAATGTAAGAATCAAGGGGAAGAGAAGCTGTGTGACATATAGTGATGTCATAACAGCACCTGTTCCCCCGAAGGCATTTTAAATTCCGGCTTTTCATGTATTCATAAACTCTTTCTTGTTATTTAATTAGTAGAGTAGTAAGTTTTAGAGGCTTTGTTTACAAAACATATATTAGGGATTTTCAAGGAAACTGGCACCACATTGTTTATGCTTCATTTTCCAAGCTTTCTTGCTGGTCCACTGGATGTATGAACGAATGTCAGAAAATACGGCTCTTTTAACAGAGCTTGGGCTGAAACTGAGATGATACCTTAACTCATCATCATGATTTCTTCAGTTCTGAACAATGATATGAAGACTGCATATTTGCTCAATCACAGGAACAAATACCTCCAAGGGGAGTCCTCATTCTAAGAGGGAAATGCTATAAAGTAAACTCAGAAGTCTTTTCCAACTCTGCTTCTCTGCTTCAATTTACAAAACATCGATTATTCCATGACAGTTTTTTTTTTTCAAAAGAGCTCCTAGTCCACCTACTAGACAAGAGTTTTTACTTCTAAGACTAAATTCAAGCTGGGGGGGGCGGGGGGGTTATGCATCGAGTTTGCCACTTTAGCACTAGCATCTTAGAGAGAGCACATGCTTGATGCTCAATCACTACTTTGGATTAAGGAAACGGAAGCAGTGTGGGAGGTAAGCTGGCCACATATGTTCCAGTGCCTGGCTGGACACAGCTCTCTGTAATCTCAACAGGATGCAGTCATGTTGCTTCAGAAGGATGTTGACAAGCATCTTCCGCCCATTTTTGGCTATCAATGTTGGAAACACACAGTGAGGGACGTATCTGTAAAGTATGATGTCTTGTGATTATTCTTGTTACCACCAAGCTGCCTCCCCAGTCCAAGGACATTTCCATCTTTTATAAAGGTTTTTTGGCATGTTATAGACGTCTCTAAAGTGGAAAGTTAAAACCCAATCAATAACTCGAATAATGACATTAAAGGCAGAGAAATGGTTTTTTGAAAAGTGCACGTTGCAAAAAAGTTAATTTTATTTTTATAGATCATCAGAGAGATTTCGTGGGGACCGATGTTCAGATTCTCATCCCCCAGGAAACCAAGATTCCACGAGGTCTCTAATAGCTCCTATTCTGTCTGTTAAGGGTTGTAAAATTCAAGTGGGTTGATTTCAAGCCTCTCTAAACTTCACAGCAGCCAGTGTAGGAAATGCTGAGAAGGCATAATCTGATCATCTCAGCTCAGGCAAGCGAGCAGGCATGCTGCCACATTCTGCTGCCCAGGAGCAGGGAAGCACTGCTGGAATCCCCAGTAAGATCAAATTACAAAATAATCAAGCTCTGTGGCCAGGCAGGCACGAGAGGCGATTGTGAGGTCATGACATAAATCAGGACTAGCCTGGGCAAAACAGGACTGTCAAAAAAATTTTTGGTAACATACTTAGAGGGGATTCTCTATGGAAAATAGACTGTTAGTGATGTTTATGGCTTTTGAATTCAGTAAAGCGCAAATGGGCTTGCCCCATGAAAGTTCCCACCAATGGAGCCCTCAGTTGAGAGTTAGCAATTAAACCTCACACAAAGGAAAACAGTGAGTTGTCTAAAATGGAATTTAGCCAAGGTACAATCCCACTGGGCCCTGGTTCTTTTCCTGGGGGATCTCAGTCCTACCTCTCTGCATCTTATCCACTGTGTAACTAAATGTGACTAATGTCAGTAACAATGGAACAACTTAGTGGGAAAACTAATGAAAACTATTTCAAAGTGCAAAATGTTTAAAGGACTAAAATATTATGTTTTGAGAAGGCCGAAACCTATTGGGTCAAATAAGCCATTTCCAGAGATAATCCAGAAATAATTTTAACATTACACAAAAAGAAAAGAATATTTTTTAGAGGAAGCAGAGTAATACAGATAGCTCTGATAAGGCACCAAACCCCAGACAAAGATATTCTATAGTGACATGTTAACTTTTGTATATAGTTCCCAAAGATGAACCTACTGTAGAGATCTCATTTTCTTTCTTGAGAAGTTTTAATACAGTATATTTTATTAAATAACAAAGATAAAACTTATAGAATACAACTAGTTTTTCAGTGCATCTAAGATTTTTTTTTTTAATTGAATCACCGTGAGATAGTAGGTTTCACATTGAGTTTCAGTCATACAATGATGGAACACACATCCCTTCACTAGTGCACATTTTTCACCACCAATGTCCCCATATCCCCCCCGCCCACCCACTCCTCCCCCTGCCTCTATGGCAGACAATTTTCCCCATACTCTCTACTTTTGGGGATTATGGTTTGCAATACAGATACTGAGAGGCTATCACATTTGGTCCTTTATCTACTTTCAGCTCACATCTCCCATCCCAATCGATCCTTCCAACCATCATTGACTTAGTGTTCCCTTCTCTATTCCAGCTGCCTTCTTCCCTAGCTCATAAGGCAGGTTTCCAACCACGGATCAATCAATATTCCTGACACTTGTCTGTACTGTCCTTGGATATCAGTCTCATATTAAAGAAACTTTGGCACATCTACACAATGGAATACTATGCAGCTGTTAGGAAAGACGAAGTCATGAAATTTGCTTATAAGTGGATGGTCATGCTAAGTGAAATACGTCAGAGGGACAGACATAGAATGACTTTACTTGTTTGTGGAATATAAAATAGCATCTAAGATCTTTGTTGTTGGACCAATCGAAAGGTGATCAAGACTTACCTCCTAGCTCTGTCCTCAGGGATCACTCCTGGCAGTGCTTATGGGGCATATGTGGTACCTTGGATGAAACCTGGGTCAGCTACAAGCACCTTAACCTCTGTATTATCTCTCCCCAAACCAAGACTTTTTGGGTAAACAGTAGTAGCAGACATGGCAACAAATAAATATTAAACTTCTTTAAGTACTTTCAAAAGGGACTTCAAAGAAATACCTGTGGCTGGTCAAATGTAAACTGAGGACTATGTGCTAGAGCTTCACTTGTAACCCCAGATAAGAAAAGTACCATCAGTAGTAGCTTTTTCAGACATAAAAGTTTCATACCTATCTGCACATGACAATTTCAAAGAGTGTTTTTAACTTTTAAGCGGCAAAATATAAGTGACTAAAGTTTGTAAGAATTATGGAAAATTAAAAATATAGGCAAGAAGTAGTTGCTTTGAGACAGAGAATCTTATAAGAGATATGAAATGTAGTATCTACTGTACTTTAAACCTATATCTTATTGATAATTTAAAATTATAATTAGTGTTCTTGGGACTGAATGCTACACAGAAAACTAAATATGCACATATGTATGAGATGTGAGATGCTGCTGCAGGAGAGAAATATCCTATTTTTAAAGCAAAAAAAAAAGATTCTACTGAAGTCTATCCTTTCATTTATATGTCTCATGTAAATTACACATAATTTAGAATCTTCAACACATTGAAAATGGCCAGGTCTCCTGGCACTTCTCCTTTATTATCTTAACACTTTCACTGAGCCATGGCTATGAAGACTTTCTAGCAATATTTAAGGATTAAAAAATGACATACTTTGAATGAAACCGAGTTGACCACTAGAAAAAAAAATTAATTTTTATTTATACAATCTGGCAAAATATATAATTTTCCTCCTCTAAAGGCATTTTCTTATGCAGTAACACCACAAAAATAGCTTAAGTTTAAAATAGTGGATTTCCCATATGGTTAGTCCACAGAAAGATAAAGTTGTAAATGAGGGGAATATGTGAAGAAAACATAAAAAAGCCTTAAGGGCACATACAAAAAAATGTGGCATCACATGATTTACATATACAATTTGATTCCCAAAACTCCAAGAGAAAAGCTTAATATGTCAGCATTTACATTGTATTTCACATCAAGTATTCCTGCTTACGTACTGACTCTAAGATGCATAACTCGGTTTAGCGCATGATGTGGGAGCGAAGTTAGTAAGAATATAACCTTTTGCATTTCTTGACTTTTTTGGGCTTGTGGTAATGCTGTATTTATAGAGATTCTACACTTTCAAATTTAAGTCTTGAAATGTCAGAAAAATCCCAAAGCTGAGATCTCACAGAAGGTGATTTTTAACAGTCCTTAAAAGCAAAGACTTTATGATCTTCTGACAACTGGAGCTTTCACATTTTAAGATCTCAAAATTTTAGTCCTAATATTACATAATATGCATTGGTGTAGTTTTAAACTTTTTATCATCTTTGAGAGGCCTACAGACTAAAATTAAAAACAGGAGAAAATTCAAGTTCAGGAATAATGTCTAAGTACTGTCTAAGTATATATTTAAGTCTTTTATATTTAAATGTGGTTGCTTATAAGGATACATATTTCCAATGTAAAATAAATCACACCTCTAGTTTCATTTTGATACTCAGAGTAACAGAAAACAGAGATCTTCCCAATATTTGGAGTTAGAACTTGAAGGGAGAAGTAAGAGATTCAGTACATGTTTGAGATCATGCGTCAGTTAATTTCCCATCCATGTCTAGAATGTACAAGTATCCTGTTTCTAATTTGCACTACTACTTCCATAGCTACAATTTTATGTGTAATACACTTAGAACGACACATATAGTTCTACTACCATCTGTATGACTTTCTAGTCTTCTCATCACTTTTAACTCAACAAATATTCCATTACCTCCTCTGACTCAAGTGTAGAGATCACAAAGATCGTAAGAAGAATTACTATTATTCTTGGGTAACTTATGCCTTAGTGAGAGAGAAGGAATTTGTAAAAAAAAATATGTCACCAAATGCTTTACTAAATTTAATAGGAAAGCGTTAAAGTAACAGGTCATGGAGTTTTTGGCTACCAAGTTAAGTGATAGCTAAGTCACTTTCCTAAAACAAAAACTTGAAATTTCCAATGTTCCAACATCAATCTCACCACTAGTATGCCTGAAACCATGCTTTGTAAATTATGATGCCTTAATAATAAAAAAGAAGATACATTATCTTTTCCTTTTAATCTTATTACCTGTTACATGAATTTATTAATAATTAGGTAAGACCAAACATTGCATAAATTGCATCTGATTTCACTGGAATTCAGTTATATATTTATAGACAAGCAGCAAACAAAACCTGTGTGCAAATAATTTGTGGAATAGAGTTTCTTTGATTTAAGCCTTTAGTACATCAATGTGCATCATACATGAACACAGGAAAATTAAATATGCTTTTTTTTCATCAAGTAGAAAAATGTACCTCCCCCTCCCCTGCGTTTTATTACTCTTGCTGTATGGGATAACTAGTATTTCTAATGAATATTAGTTGGGATAACAGTCTGGGCATCACCAACCCCAAACCACTAGAATATTCTTTCAGTTGATCTCCACCAACCCAGTCTCTGCACACTTGGGTTAGATAATCCTCCTGAAACGTTGCTTTTATTCTCCTTTAATCTTCTAAAACCTCCAGTGACTGTGTGGCATATAAATTAAAGTTCAAACTCCTCAGATCCTCTAGATGCTGCTTGTATATTCCTCTTCAACTTTACCTCTCACAATTTCCTTAAACAAACTCCAGCCAAAATGTCACTGAATTTACCAAGCTTTTTCTGTCTTGGATCCCACTTCTTTTTCTTGCCTAGAATGCTCTCCCCTCTCTACAAAACTACAAAATCACTATTTCTCTGATAAAAACCAGTTTGAGTACAATCATCTCAATAAATGGGACACGGTATTCAACCTCTGATCTTCTCTTAACCACTTTCTAGAAAATCAGTTTCCTCTCTCTGTCTCTCTCTGTCTCTCTCTGTCTCTGTCTCTGTCTCTCTCTCTCTCTCACACACACACACACACACACACACCACCAGACTCAGGGCTCACTCCTGTGTGCTTGGGGGCCATATGTGGTGCTGGAGATCAAACTGGAGTTAGCCACATGCAAGGCAAATAAATGCCGAAACCCTTCTACTATCTAGCTTCAAACCATTCTCATTTTATTGGTATTCATCTTTCATGTATTTCCTACTGCTTATAACTACATTAAATAAATTCATGAGATCAGGCACAGGCCTTGAATGCTAGAATTTAACACATCTCTTTGTACCTAATATCACCCTAAATGGAGGTCAGGGGAAGACTGTTAGTGACAAAGAAACTAACGGGATAAAAGGGCATAAACCAGGGACCTAAGTGCTCATTTATAAACTAACTACCCAGTCATTCATCAATACCATCCTAGGCAAGAGTTTTCTTTTGCCGATATATTCAAAACATATAATCTGAGGGAGCTAGAGGGCTCGTACAGTGGTTCAGACGCTGGCCTTGCAGGGTTGCAGCCAAAAGCTCTGATTGGCTCAGATCCCAATAGCCACATGCAATTCTGGCCGTGCTGTGCTATCCAGTGTCACAAAAGGATTACCAACTGCATCAAGGTGTGTGTTTTTGAGCACCACAGAGTGATACACTCTGGGTAGGAAGTGAGATGTTGGGGAGCCTGCGTGAAGCACCTCAGTGATCCACAGCCGGCGCCAGCACCAGAACAGGCCTCCCTCATGGAGTGACTCCCAAAGGGCACTTGTGCCAGCGCTGCAACCAAACGAGCATAAACCTTGGTGAGTACCAGGGCCCAGGGTGTGAGCACCACAACTTGATGGTCAAGTGTGAGCCCCAGCCAGCCCAATGTGTGCTCATCACAACAACACCAGCCACAAAGAGAAAGGAGTGGGAATAACAGGTGAAAAGAAAGGAAAACATGTCTTTCTTCACAATTCTCATGGTTTCAGCTTTAATACATATAAAGGAGCAGTTTCAGTTCAGAGAGACTTCTACCCCAATAAAGAAATTTATTTATTTAACAACCAATTCGCATAATGTAGCATCTGAAAACAAACACACACCATCGAATGGGTGTTAGAATTCTCATCTTCAACTGAATTATCTTAGCAAATCCAGTTTGCAGCATTTATGCTTCTTGTAATGTTGCTAAACATTGAAGTGTCATAGTGAGAATCATTACATCTACACTTCCTACCTTAAAATTGCAGTTGTAATTGTGTAAATAGCAATGAAAGGATTGTACTTCTGTGAACTACTTCACTGCGAGTAGACAGACAACTCACAATGAGATAGTTCTTTGGTGATGTGGCTTTGATATTTTTATTTGCCCACCAACAAACCACTTGAGATCTTATTAATATTGCCATCAGAAAGGTCCTACATAGGGTGAGAGTGGTAGTGGCCCTTTGTAGGACAGTGGGTAGGGCATTTGCTTTGCACCTGGCAGACCCAGATTTGTCCTGGCATCCCATATGGTCCCTGAGCATGGACAGGGGTGATCCTTGAGCAGAGTCTAATTCATCTACACTTGGTGTAGCCCCAAAACAAACAAAACAAAAGCCCTGTGGTAAATAGTACTGATAGGTCTCCTACATTGATAATTTCCATTCTAACCCTTTTATGAGTCCATCAGTTCAGGGATGTTGACCTGATCATATCAAAACATTTTCTCCATTGCCTCATTCAAATCATCATAATTAAACTTGTCCTACTGTTTTATCCTCCTACTATATTCCTTTTATTGATGGTAGCTACAGTGTTCACTGAGGAATCAAATCTATTATTATTATTTCCTATATAAAAAACCCTATTCTCCACATTCTTTTATAAGGTTGCTAAGGCTTATTTCAGGAGCCTCATTTCTTTTTATTACCCTACCCTCATACTTGATTCTTCTGCAACACTGGGTCTTTATGAATCCTTAAATGCTTAAATGTACCATGTGTTCCTTTGTCTTTTCTTCAAATCTGGAAAACCATTTTTCTGCCCTCTATTCCTCTCCCCCATTCACCAAACATAAATGGCTCTTCTGTGTTTCAAGCCTCAGTTTCCAGAGACTGTGACTATGTTTGTTTTAGAGTTCTGTCTCCAGCAGATCAGAACCCTCAAGTGGCTAGAGCAAAGTGGCTGAACTTGTGTGAAAGGCAGTGTCCAAACACCCAGAGCACAGCGTGCTTTGTGAAAAGATTATACATCATTAAAAATGTTGTTGTTACCAACCAGACTAGGTCACACTGATGCTCCACATTTAGGAGACACAACATTCTCCCAGATGTCTGTCAGATAATTATGAAATATTAGATAAAATGAACAGAAAACATTGTCATACCAATATTTATTTGGAGTCAAACCAATCCTCGCATTTGCCCTTGATTCTTTTCCTTACTCCCTCAAACCCAGGAAAAGTATCTGGTAGGTACTAAGATTTCCCTATGTCTAAAAACCAATTAAAAAAAAAACCCTCACCCTTAGAAGCTTGTTTTCACTTCCTGGACTAGTGTTGGTTGTTGGCATCACCAACGGTCTACTTTGCAAAAGGAGGAAGGCACTCATCAATCTTTCTTCACTTTCCTCTCTAAGGAAGTATGTTTTAGTCTCTGTTACTGGGGTTTATTCCTTCCTCTCCCATTTCCTTTACAGCCATTTTGATTTAATTCTCATCAACCACCTGACTCCTGGAGCTCTCCTTGAGCTTTAATTTTTCTTTTCCCATCTATCTTTATGCCAGCACTGCCAATTTATTCAGGCCAGTCTCAGACTTCCAAACTCTGGATGGCTCCCCACTCCTCCTACAGGATGGAGACCCAGCTCCGCCCTGGCAGATCCCTCTCTTTCATGTACTTCGTGTCCTAGAAATCTTCACCTCCTGCTCCACCATACTAGGACTGGTGCTCTCTGCTTCGATCACCCTGCTCTACGTTCGCACTTGGGCACAGGACCTTATTTCTTGATGCAGAACACCCCACTTTTCTCTAGTGATGGCTTGTAGGAATTTCACATTTTACTTTCCTGGAAACACTCCAGCTCAGCTGGTGCCACTCCTTTGTACCTTCACAGCGCTGTGTGCTTTTCTATTGTGACACTTTTCATATTATTTTGTAATGATCTAGTTAGAGGCTGTGGTGGAGATTGCTAACTGCAAGAACCTTTGTGAAAACCTTTATAACCAAGCACATGGATGTATTATTTTATTTCCCAGTTTTCCTTGAAGTGTGGTATGACCATTTGACCAGAATCTTGGAACAAATATGGGACCGTGTCTTCTGGCCCGTGCCTTAAGGAGGCAGGTATGAATCCACACTCCACAAAGAGTCATGCTCTTTGTGATTGAGAATCCTGATGAAGCTGGTGCGACCACGTGGAGGCCAACACTAAGTAGGCAATGACAGTGAAAACAGGATGGCAGGAATCTGGTCCCTGAACTTAGCCATGTGTGATGGAGCCATCTGCTTCTCTAGAATGCCCAGCTGGACCTGGACTGGACTACAATGCCAACTTTGTTATGTGTGAGAGAAATAGATACTCCATCTTATAAAGTTAAATAAAATAAAATAATTTCTTTTTGAAATTCATTTTATTTTTTGGGGGGCAAAATTGAAAGTGCTCAGGACTTACTCCTGGCTCTATGTTAAGGAATTACTCCTGATGGGCTCTGATGAGCAGGGTGTCAGGAGACAGAGTCAAATCTGCGTCAGGCACATGCACCCTGCCCACTGTACTATCTTTCCAGTCCCAAGATTCCCAGGATAACCTCTTTGAACTCGAGATATTAAGAGCACGAATGATTTTGCCAAATGCCCAAGACCCATAGAGAGGTCTGTAAAAGCTCCTCCAGAGTTTCAGGGAGGCTCTCAGAGACCTCCATAGAGAGAAGATGGTTTGGTCTTTGCTTAAGGCCAGTAAGTACACCAGGATGATGTGGACCAAATCACAAATGATGGATTTTTTCCAGGCCAGTGGAGTGTTGTCAGGTAGAAACTACTTTAGGGAGAAGCAGTACTAGTGCCCAGATGAAAAATAAAGATGAGCCCATGTAGGTGTGGAAATGGGCCAGGGAAAGCCGCAGAACCAAGTACTCTAACTGGGCTTTTGAGAGCGAATGATTTTCCATCTTCACAAGTTCCAGCTACTTAACTAGTTAGACAACTAGAAGCTGTAAGTGGCTATTGCACCCATTCTATATGCTGAGGACATAACTCCTCCTGACCTGACAGTAAGTGATACAAATTTCAGTTGGAGCATTTTGACATAAACAAAACAACAGGAAAAATGATTATATCAGAATATTTGGAAGCATCAGGTTAGAGAATTGGAAGCTTATCATTTTTTAAGACCACAGATACTTTTCTAATATTCATAGAAAAAGCCATTCAATGGTTTAGCAAAAAAAATTATGATGTGGCTATTTATACAACTGGTATGTGAATATCTTTACTGTACAACAAGGCTATTTTCAGGTGTAACATTAGATACCAGTGAAGTTTCACGTCTCATAAATCATTTTGAAGCCTGAAGCCATCAAAACAAAATGTTCTAATAGCTTAACTGATAAGGAAGATTCATAATGGCTGAAAAAATTCATAGTCAGGTATACATTTAAAACTAGGAAGAAACAAAGATTCTGTCAAGTGATTTGGAGGGTAAGTTTTCTGGTTTTTTTTTTTTTTTTTTTTTTTTTTGAGTCATACCTGGCGATGCACAAGGGTTACTCCTGGGCTTTGCTACTCAGGAATTACTCCTGGTGGTGCTCAGGGGATCATATAGAATGCTGGGAATTGAACCAGGGTTGGCTGCGTGCAAGGCAAACGCCCTACCTGCTGTGCTATCACTGCAGCCCCAGGGAAATGTTTTAATAGTGAAGGCAAAAAAGAAGTAAATGAATGAAAACAATTTGGTAAAAATGATGATCAAAGTTTAAGGCTAAATTGAAATGAACTGTCAATTGCTATTATGTGTTCCCATCTTGTGCTTATGACCAAATTTTTTATTAATAAAGAAAGTTCAAGTTATTATCCAAGGAAAACATTGACCAGGTTGGTAAAGATGGTGACAAAATACTCTAGTTGTGGTTACTAACATGTAAAGATATTAATTACAAGTTCCTATCAAAGAAATACATGTTTCTCGAATATATAAATAATGCTTATAATTTTTACAATTTAGTGAAAAAATGTTAAAAAATGTAACTGCTATGTCTAAGCATTATTGTACTGGTCTGATTTTAACTGAAACTATTAAGATTTTTTTTTATCTCTAAAACACTAGATAGGCTCTGAGAAATTACTCATGAATATATAATGGTGACCAAATCAAAACACAGTAAATTTTCTAGATGGAAACCTGGCTCTTCTAACCATTGCCTAAAAACGAGAGAAATGAAATGTGCATTAGAGTAATATTCTGAGGAATGTGCTTGTAGCTAATCTAATGCTTGCATACATTATTTCAATGCTTTGCGAGTGTAGCAACAATTGCAATTTTGTTCTGAATCAAAATAACAGAGCCTGTCATTTGACATGCTGTAGTGTTTGCAATTTCATTATTGTTCATAGCATAATTGTATGCTTTCTTTTAGCTGTTATTTTGTAGCAGTTTACCTCTTTAAAAATGCTACTCAAACTATCTTCAGTAGAAATCTAAAAGTCAAAATCAGTCACTACGCTTCAGATGTTTTCCATCCTCCCATACTGATGGTTATGCAGATCTGTTTTGATAAAATGTGAGGCTTACATGCCCAGTATGTTATTTTTACCACAATTTGCATTGCCATAATAGGTTATTGATTGATTTTCAGTTTAGGGGACTAAGGTAGTATTCAGTAATGACTGAGTGCTACAAGTTTATTGCAAGTGCCCAAGGATCACTCACCCCAAGCAATTTAGTCAATAACCAATTTTTATACTTCTATCTCCTTCAAAATTCCAAACCAATAATCCTTGTTTTTTTTTTTAATTATTTCAGTATCAGACTAACATTTCCCATGGAAATCAATATGGGTGCGATCCATTAGCCAAAAATCTGCAGTACTGCAATGCAAACATATTAAAAATATTGATCTTGTAAAGCTACTGATGTTTTGATTGACTTTAATGTTTGTAAGCAGCAATAACAGAATTTCAATGACTGAAACAAACTTTTGATTAAAATTATAGATTTTCTTGGGGGGATTTGCTATTTTACTGGTTAAAGTGTATCACATGGCTTAGTTGCCTGCCATAAATGAGTGCAGTGGGATATACTTATCCAATTCCTTATTTGTAAATATTTTAGTCTATCATCGCTTACACATCTTTAATCTACTTTGAACTGCTCTGACATTTCAATTTCACTTATTTTATCACATAGCGAGGCATAATTTTCAGACTGAGAGTGGCAGGAATTGAGATCCCTAATCTTTCTTTTATGCAACCTAAGGGAAGGCATTTAATGCTCAGTTTAAATTCCCCCAAATGTAAAATGGAATTAACCTTCAGAATCAATGAACATTCTTATTACATTTTGAGATCAATGGACAACAAAGACTAAACTTGTACATGCAAAAGATGACTTGACTCAAAGACATGTCCCTTAAAGAAAGCACAGAATTTTTGCAGGCCGTTAGCCATCACCTGAGAACTCTTCTCATTCTATGAGTTAGCTTGAACCTTCCATGAGTTCCAAAGGCAACCTAGGGGGCTTCTCAGAGACTGTATCAGCTCATACAACCTAAAATATGCTACTGCACCTCCCTCTACACCCTCTTATCCTTGAGCCTACTCAAATTGTATCCTAACATTACTATCCAAAAACATGAGTTTGGTTCTAACACTACTGTCCAAACATAAATATGTATTTATTATCTATTTTGTTTAAAAAATATATGCACATGGACCAAAGTGGGGAAAAAAATGTAATCTCCAAGCAATGAGAATTTTTGTTCTTTCAATGCCACACCCCTAGCATCGAGAATAGAGTATGACATTGGTGAATGCTCATTAAATGTAGGTGTGTGTGTGTGTGTGTGTGTGTGTACACAAACATAGTCGTTTCATTTACTAATTTAATTATTGTGTTTTCCTTCTCTCTGACATTATTATTCTTGCTGTTCAAGGTGGCACACGCTTGGTTGGGAGGCATCCAGGATTGGTTGGGGTGCGTGTTGGGGGTCGAATGCTTTCTTGTGGTACCAGGAATCCCAAGGAGCAGAACTGCTGGCATCACACTAGGGAATGTAGGATGTTAGAGAGAGGGGATTCTATTTCTCCTCATAGACCTCAGGCTTGCAAGGTGGGATCACTCAAGCTGGATCAGGCACTGCTGGGATTGAACTTGGGTTCCCCCACATGAGAAGCATGGGATCCAGCCCAGGTAGCTCTTTCTCTGGCCCAAGGCAAGTACTTTTGTCACTGAGCTACCTCAGGGCCCCTAATTAGTATTATTTGAATGAAGGAAGGTCCCAGAGGTACTCACAGAATTTGGTTGGGTTGAGTGTGGAATGGAATGGAATGGAGTGCGGTTGGGAGTGGAATGGAAGAAGGACTTGATTTTCTGAACTCTTATTTCAGGGGGGCCCGAAGGTTTCCCTCTAAATATGCCCCATTTACTTTCCAGGTCCCCAGGTATAAATATCAAAGGGGATTTAATCCCATATGTATAGCAGATGACTTTGTCAAAATTCAAAGATATTTTAAAGTTTAAACAGTATAAGTAACTAAATTATTAATACTTCCCTGTTCACCCCTCTACCCCAGCAGCTATTGTGTTAAAACTAATACATTTTATACATTTCACTTGTGACATTTTACAGGAACAATTATTTCATTCTACTATGATCACCATATATTCCTTCAGGGGAAGAACCAAGGGATGACTTGCAAATGTACAGGAAGTATAGCTTCTTTGTAAATTCTATTAGTTGCCTGTCAGTTGCCCTACAGTCCCACACAGTCTATTGGTAATGCAGCTAGAAAGCAAAACCCTCAGCCCTCTTCTTCAAAGCAGGTGCCATTACAAGCCTTGAACTGTCTCCTACTGCAGCTCTCCAGGCTGTAGGGAGCAGTGACACCAGAATTACCAGACCTGTGGTGAAAGGGAGAGGAGAGCATTGAGGTCCTTTGGGACCAGAGCTGGGTACCAGGAGATGGGTGTGGTGTTGGAATTATCACTGTCACTGTCATCCTGTTGTTCATCCATTTGCTTGAGCGGGCACCAGTAACATCTCTATTCATCCTAGTCCTGAGATTTTAGCACCTCTCTTTACTCGTCCTGCCCAACGGTGCCACATTGGAGGCTCTTTCAGGGTCAGAGGAATGAGACCCATCATTGTTACTGTTTTTGGCATATCGAATATGCCACATTGGAATTATAAGCATGGGAAACTAATATTAACAGTACTAAAATCACAGACCCTCAGTCAGTAAGAAAAAAAAAAGAAAAAGAATCCCACTTCTGTCTGGAGATATAGTAAGAGGTTAAGCCACTTGCCTTGAATGTACTCTGGCTCAATCCCTAGCACTATATATGGTCTCCTGAGAGCCAGGAAAGCCCTGAACACTGGCAAGTGTGGTCCCCAAACCAAGCTACTTACCCCCACCAAAATTCCCACTCTTGCACATCAAAACTTAGTGCACCTTTATTCATCATCTGTAACAAAGATCATATTACCTACAGCCAAGATGCCAGAAGTGAGTAAGATGAGACATACAAAGTGAACAGCAAGTGTGCAAATACGATTAGGGTCTCTTTCGCATATTAGTGAAAAGTATGCTAATATTTTATGATACTTAGTACTATTATTCTTCCCTTAAGATTCATCTTTGTGAATAGGCTTATGGACTTACGGGTTTATAGAGCATGTAAGACTACAGTGTTCTGATATTCATGCACGGTTACAAGTGGTTTGGAGACTCAATTAAAGGCTAGGGTAGGCAAAACTACTTTTAAAGAATTATGTGATCAGATAATCAAAAAATACATTAGTGGCTAGTAAAGATACTTTACTTTGTACAACTATCAAGAGCTCAAAGGGTGGGTTTCAATTGGGAACAACAGCCTAAGAACTTTCTCTCAGTTGCTCTCTTCTCTGATTGTTCTATGAAACGTGTCTAACAGCCTCAGTGCCCTAACACAGCACACTCCCAAGTCCATTTCTGGAAGCCATCTCCAGTTACATCAGCACTTGTCCAGGCTCTATCCTCCAGGCAACTCATTTTTAGTGACTCCACTTGATTATGTCCTGAAACCACCGAGGTCTGTCAATTACTCTGGGGATGCAGAGCTGATGAAGATTCCATGAGCTCTCCTAAAGGATCTAAATCAGCTAGTCCTCATTTTAGTAGCAGCTTATTGAAATAATGCCCAGAAAATAGCTCAAAGGAAGGTAAAGGACACTTGATAGTGGTCAGTATATGACGTAAGATAAAAAAACTATTAAAGAGAATGAATTTTCTTTAAAAAATCGGAACTCAAGATTTGAGATGATGGGAAAAAAAACCACGAGAAAGGAAGAAAATGGTTTTTTCTATTCTTTGAAGATGGTAATGCCACTTGAAGAGATGGTTTGAACCAACATCCCTGATTATCAATCACACCTTTGACATTGCTATCACTCTGATTTTTCAGTTGAATGCGGGATTTAAATACACCTATGATTTCCCCACACTGTGTCCTGGTACCACAGGAAGTGCATCTTCTTAAAACATTTTGACTTTAGGAGCCAGTACAGCTTGCAGGGCATTTGCCTTGCACATGGCTGACCTGGGTTTGATCTCTGGTATCCCATATGGTCCCCCAAACACTGCAAAAAATATTTCCTAAGTCCAGAGTCAGGAGTAACCCCCGAGCATCACTGGTGTGACCCAAAACAAAAAAAAAAGGCTTTTTTTTTTTACTTTATTCAAGAAAATTATTAGTTTGGGTCCCCTAAGCAGTGTTCAGGGGCTCCCTGTATTCACTGTGGTGACATTTAGCTTTGGTGACACCTAGATGAGTTGAAAGGTTCAATGGTCAGACTTGGCAATGCAGCACTGTATGCAGGTGAGGGCAATCAGAGCAAGAATCTGGAGGTCCTGGGGTCTCTTAGGCTCAAACAGCGTTGGGGTAGGGCATGTGGGGCTGAGGAATTTTTTTGTGCAATTCATGTACCTCAGACTCTTGAGCTATCTCATCACACCCAAATGTTCTTTTTTGTTTTTTTAGGTCACCGAACCACTACCAGAACGTCATTTTTTCCCCTTAAAGTCACACAAAAGTAGCTTTTATATAAAGGGATTTAGATATGTGATGGGTGGAGGAGATGATATGGTGTTGGGGGAGAAGAGAAGGGGGTGAAAGGGAGAGTGGGAGAAATGGAAGAGGGAGAAGAGAGGGAGAGGGAGGAAGAGGTGAAAGAGAGGGAAAGTAGAGAGAGGAGAGAGAGGGAGAGAGAGAAAAAAGAGGGAGAAAGAGAGAAAGGGAGAGAGTGAGTGAGAGAGAAAGGGAGTGCAAGAGGACAGAGGGAGTGTGGGAGAGAGGAAAGAGAGGGAAGGGAAGGAGAGAGCGAGAAAGAGGGAGAAAGGGAAAGTGAGAGAGGGAGAGAGAGAATGTTCAAGAGTGAACATGGGTGGTTGCTCCAGAGGGAAAAGAACATAATGTGAGCAAGACAGAACATGGGCTTGAAAAAAAAAAAAGCCTAGAACTTTAATTCTGTGTGGTTACATACCCTTTTTGAAAGCATGATAAAACCTTTGATGCCCCTGTCATAACTCCAACGCAGAGAGACAAAATCCTTCAGCTATTCTATGGATTCCCAGGCTGAGAATACTTAGGGGTAACACTCCTTTGTTGGAAAAGACCAACTGCCCATTCTCCTTACAGACTTCCTCATGCATCTCAAAATATACTCACGTAGAGCATTCTACAGGTAGGCAGTATAAAGAAAATCTGCTAATGAATGGAGTGAAAGGAGAGGACAGAGGCAAGTTTTAAGCAGAAAGTACCATTTTTTCTTCCAGTTAGAAAGTAAGTATTCAGAGGAAGGAAAAAGATCAGAGACCAGGATTTGGATTCATGAGATGTAAGCTAAATGCATACAAGTGGGAGATGTGGCATAGTTCCAAGGACAGAATATTTCAGCTCCACGGGGGAAGCTAACCATAGGCATATATGTCAACAATTCAGTGTTCAAAAAGTCCATCCTTTAATTTCTCAAAATATTCTCTAACTTCTCAGAAGTTTAAATAGAGCATGTGTTTTAAACATAGAGGGCTAGCAGTTGTTGAGAAATTACTCTGGCACAGATTCCAGAGGATTTTGTTGATCTTGTTCTTAGGGACATACAAAAATTTCAAAGTTCTTGAATACTTGGAAGACACCTCCATAATTTATAACTATTTTAAGGCACATCAGCTTAAAATCTGAAATATCCTGATATTATGCCTCTAAATTGTAGGGTAGAGCATTTGTCCTTTTAGAGTAAAGACAAAAATTGGGAATAAAACATATTTCGAAAGCTCAAACTCTAGACACTCTTCCACTACCATCCACCTACTCTTCAATTAAGTAACTATTGGTCAGGCAGCATAGAATAAAAGCTCTCCCTCCAGTAGGCTCAGTGAAGCCAGCAGAGAAACGCTTAGTAGTGCAAACAGAGACTGAACTCAAATGCTCAAATGCCTCTGTAATTTAGAGTACTTTTTTCAGGCCAGTTCATTTTCTTTTTTCTTTCTTTCTTTTTTTTTTTTTTTCTGGTGGGGTGCGGGTTAGACCACAAAGTTTTTGATTTACAAGGGCCTCTTCTCACAGTGGCTTGAAATCATTAGGGCATCTAAACACATGCTTTGACTATGGAGGTCTAATTCCCAGAACGGCACGGTTCCCTGAGCCACTGGGTCCTGAGCACTGAACCGGATGTAGGACCAGAGCACTATCAAGCATGGCCTCAAAACCAAAACACACAGAGAACAACAACAAAACAACAACAAAAACCTTACAAAATTTTCTATTTATTGTGGCCTGCTTTTGTGCTATCTTTGGATTCAGGATTGAGAAATCTATTTATGTCTCTTATTTATTGTCTTGACGAAGAAATTGGTTATCCTCTAGTGAGTTTTAAATTCAAGATACTTCAATGACTAAAGGAGCAAAAGGAGAAAGATTTTGCTAAGGAATAAACCCATATATTGTTTCCTAAGGTCTACGCAGATGATATATATATATATTTTAAAAAGGCAAGTAAAAAAATAAGGAACAAGTAAAAAAAAAGGACAGCTCAAAAATCACCTTTGAAAAATATGAACCAAAAGTTACCAAAAAATGAATTTAGTATAAATTTACATAAAAATGGTCATACCCAAAGTTAGGAATGAATGCATCTGCACTTGACAGATATCTTATAAAACTGTGTAAAAAATATTAACAATAGTACATAATCTGATTCCACTTTGAGGCATATAACAAGAGAACTGGAAGTTGGTGTTCACACAAAATTTTGTATATGAATACTAATATAAGTATTATTCATAATAGTCCAAAAGTGGAGATAACTCAGAAGCTCATTAATGAATAGGTAGAATGGAGTATGACCATACAACAGAATATTATTTGGCACTAACAAGGAATGAAGAACTGACGCATGAGTGAACTTTGAAAGCATTGTGCTACATGAAAAAAAAAGCCAATTAAAAAAAGCTACATACTGTACTATTATTCTATTTAAATATGTCCAGAACAGCTACATCCACAGATTAAGCAGATCCACTGATATGGGGATATGGGGGAAGGTGGGAAGGAATTTAGGCAGAGATAGCTTAATGGGTACAGAATTTCTTTGTGGAGTGATGCAATGTTTTGATATTCAATATTGGTCATTGTTGCATAATGAATACAGTGTAAGTCACTGAATTATTATTTCAAAAGCTACATTTCAAAAGCTACAATGGTGAATTTTATTTTATGTTTTGATTTGGGGGCAGAGGCAGGGATTGAACCCAGGTCTCATTCATGAAAGGCATGTACTTCATCAATGAGTCATAGCCTTGGACCTATGACATTAGTGTTCTGTGAATTTGACATTAATTGAAAACATGGTTAGCTTTATTTATTAAAATTAAAAAATGATATCATAAACAATCTCTTATTTTTAGACACATAAAATATCTATGTATGTTTATTAGGCTGTGCATTTCACTTTAGTGGTACATATTTTAATTACCCGATGGCTAAGAATACTACATACAATAGGTATATATTTAGAATTCTGGTAAAACATGAAAAGAAAAAGGTTGGGAATAAATTTGCCCCCAGTTCACTGGAAGTGGAGCAACTCTGCATTGCTTAGTTAAGTGAACAAAAATATCATCAAAGTGTAAAAGTAAAGAATTTATTGCTTTTCATGCAACATATTAATTACTTTATGCCCTTCTTGATATGAAAAAGAAGTCAGCTTTTTTTTACTGCCTACAGATTATCGAGCAAGATTTTTTTCTAGGATGTGAAAAGTTTCAAATAAAGGTTGAAATAAAGGCATTCAAAAGACACCAAATTATGTATCAATACCAGAATTTTTATATTAAATTTGATCTTAAATTCTATACATTTAATTTTTACTAAATTTAGTATTTTCTTAGTACTAATTTTTTTAAATGTAAGTATTTAAGGGTATACATTAATATCTAAAAGTCTTTTTTTTTTTTTTGCTTTTTGGGTCACACCCAGCAATGCACAGGGGTCACTCCTGGCTCATGCACTCAGGAATCACCCCTGGCAGTGCTCAGGGGACCATATGGGATGCTGGGATTTGAACCCGGGTCGGCTGCATGCAAGGCAAACGCCCTACCTGCTGTGCTATCACTCCAGCCCCAAAGTCTGTATTTTCATTATGCCCAATTCTAAGTGTTTTTTAGACTTGTTCTCTGATCTATAAGTTATTTCAATTTTTTCCCCATAATATTTGCTTTACTCTTTTACTTACTATACTTTATTATAAAATTTTTTAACTTGTAAGAGTACAATAATACAAACAGCTCATACATCTTGTCCCTAGATTCAATGATTGTTCACATTTTGCATAGTTGTTTCATGTTTAACGTCCATTTTCCCCCTGAACTAAACGAAAGCTGCAACTGGAATAATTAAACAATTATAGCTCAATTTTTTGTGCAAAGTCATGAATTTATTGATATGTTCTTCATTAATGATTAACCTTCAGATAAACAAAATCATTATAATAATAATTTTGACTTTCAGTGATGTTTATGACTATTTTATGAACACTAAGAAAGTAACTGGAGGCTCCTCTCTACACATTTGTTTGGACAGGCCTCATGCATGAAGGTACCGGCAGAGGAACCCAGGTATGTGTAATCCCATCAACAGCCAACATCCAGAGAGAGACTTAAAAGCAAGTTCTCAGAAGAGAGTGATGCAGAGAGTCTCTTGCCCGCACGCCTGGCTGTCTTCCCCGGGACCCCGTCGAAGGGGATGGGCTTCAGCTTCCCTCCCCACCCCAAGCAGAGCTCCCGGTGGCCAAAGACCACCGGAACCTAGCTACAGCCATGCTGGAGGCTCCTCTCTACACGTTCGGACAGGCCTCATGCATGAAGGTACCGGCAGAGGAACCCAGGTGTGTGTAATCCCATCAACGGCCAACATCCAGAAGGAGACTTAAAAGTAAGCTCTCAGAAGCTTCTCCCTCTGGGAGAAACTGGCAATCTTCTGAGAGTTTCCTGCCCACATGGGACAGCCTTGCAAGCTTACCATGGTGTATTCATATGCAAAAATCCAGTAACAAGCTGGATCTCATTCCCCTGACCCTGAAGAGCGCCCAGTGCAACATCGTTAGGAGGGCCAAGTAGAGATAGACTTCTAAGATCTCAGGGAAAGGACGAAATGAGATGTTACTGAGCCCACCCGAGAAATCAGTCATTAATGGGGATACTGTGATACTGATACTGTGATAAGAAAGTAACACAACTTCTATTTCTTTAGGAACATGGTATTTTTATTGGACAGATATTGTCCTGTCCTTTAAAAATTTTACAGTTCTAGAGGTAACAAATCAAATATATATATATATATATATATATATATATATTTTTTTTTTTGCTTTTTGGTAATACCCGGTGATGCTCAGGGTACCATATGGAATGCTGGGAATCAAACCTAGGTGGGCCACATGCAAGGCAAATGCCCTACCTGCTGTGCTATCGCTTCCAGGTTTGATTCCTCATCCCTCTCAAAGAGCCCGGCAAGCTACCCGAGGTGTATTCAATATGCCCAAAACAGTAACAAGTCTCACAATGGAGACGTTACCGGTGCCTGCTCGAGCAAATCGATGAACAAGGGGACAACAGTCCTACAGTGCAGAGGTAACAAATGAAAACAAAACCAAGCAGGAGTGTAGGGGTCGGGTGATGGGGTAAATTATCGGTGACAAAAGGGAAGGATGGAGGGACTTGGACATGTTGGTGATGGTGGTGGAGGTTCACCAAAAGTGTAAACATTAACACTTCGAATTTACCCCATTACCCCACCCCTACCCCTGCTTGCTAATGTCAGTTATGTTGCCAGAGTTCAAGGTTTTGTTCTCATCTGACAGCTTTCCTCGTGAAAAGCATCTGCCATTTATCCTCCTTCTGCTTTTTTTGACTTCACATGTACCCTTTAGTTCCAACCAAGTTACAGAAAAACATGCTTCATCTTTCTTACACTTGAATAATATTTCATTGTCCATATATACACACAATGCAGTATGTACATTGTAGTAGTATAGTATGTATTATAGTAGAAATTGATATATTTCACTGTGTATATATTTTATATTTATATATAATACTTAATGTATATAAAACACTTTTTTGTTTTGTTTTGTTTTTGGGTCACACCCGGCGATGCACAGGGGTTACTCCTGGCTCTTCACTCAGGAATTACCCCTGGCGGTGCTCAGGGGACCATACAGGATTCTGGGATTAGAACCCGGGTTGGCCTCGTGCAAGGCAAACGCCCTACCCGCTATAAAACACTTTCTTTATTGACTCTGTTATTGGGTATTTGTGTTGTTCCCACATTTTAGCTATCATAAATAGTCTGCAATGATGTAGGTGTGTGTTTAGCTATTTGAATTAAGGTTGTTTTTTTTTTTATTCTTGGGATAACAAGCAGAAGAGAAGCAGAACTCACTGGCTCATATAATAGGTCTACTTTTAGTTTTCTAAGACATCACCATACCATTTTCCATAGAGGCAGAAGCAGATGACAATCCCTCCAACAGCGAACCAGAGGTCCCTTTTCACCTCATCTCTGCCAACTGGTTGTTTCCTGACTGCTCGCTATAGGCCATTCTCACTACAGTGACAAGATATCTCACTGTTATTTTGACTTGCATGTCCTGTATAATCAGTGATGATGAAAATTTTTTCACATCTCTTGACATCTTCTTTTCATGTCCCTGTACATCTTCTTTTGAGGAAGTGACAATTCAGTTCTCCTCATTTTTCAAAAAATTAATTAAATTTTTATTTTATTTTATTTTTGCTTTTTGGGTCACACCTGGTGATGCACAGGGGTTACTGCTGGCTCTACACTTCAGGGGACCATATGGGATGCTGGGAATCGAACTTAGGTCGGCCGCATGCAAGGCAAACACCCTACCCGCTGTGCTATCACTCCAACCCCCAGTTCTCATTTTTTGGTGATCATTTTTCGTTGATATTTTTTTCTGAGTTCCTTACATATCAGCCCCTTGTCAGATGCATAACTATGATTAGAAATTTACTATTGAGGTCTCAGATCTATTAAATTGGTCTGCATGTCTCATTTCATTTCAGTATGACATTGTTTTGATTATTGTATACAGCTTTATGCATCACTTAGTGTAGGGAATAAAATATTTTTATTCTTTTACTAAGAATTGCTTTGGCTATTTGGGAGATACATGACACCACACAAACTGTAGCGATATTTCTATTATTTATTTATGTTCTCAAATAATATCAGTGGAATTTTGATAGGGATTTTATTGAAACCAGGTGTTTCAAGTAGGATGGTCAATTTAATAATGTTCATTCTTCCAAATCATAAATGTTAAATATTTTTTCATACCCGTATCCTATTTTTTCATAGTGATATAGTTTTTGATGTATATATCGTCCATCTTCTTTTAAAAATTTAGGCCGCAGATGTCCCAGGTGCTGCCCAGAGATGCAGGCAGGTGCGTGTTTGTCAGTGTGCAGATCATTACAACGTGCCAGTCTACCAAAAGCCTACATTCAGTAGACTGGGAACACCTGTAAAGACGATTAGAGGTTGCTCCAAAAGCCTCCGTTCCTCTCGGAAAGGCCACAAGCTATTAAGAATATCCTGCCCACACAGCAGAGCCTGGTAAGCTACCCGTGGCATAGCTGATATGCCAAAAACAGTAACAACGATAGGATAGTCCTCATTCCTCTGGTCCTGAAAGAGCCCCCAATATACCATGGGGCTACACTAGCACGCGACAGGGACGAATGGAGACATTACTGGGGTGCGCTCTGGCAAATCACTGAATGACAGGATGACAGTGATATAGTGATAGTGATATATATATTTATGCAACCTATATATAGTTAAGTCATTAAAATTTAATGACTTTATTTTCCTTATCTAGTTGCTGTGGCTAGGATTTCCAATGCTATGTTAAATACTGATGTCTTATAAGAAAAACCTTCAATATTTTGTTACTAACTATTATGTTAGTTGTGGAGTTGTTACATATGGTCACTACTACATTGAGGCAAGCTGCTTTTATTCCTATTCTGTTGGGAGGTTTTAAAAAAAAATCATGAATAGATGTTGATCTTACCAAAAGTTTTCTCTGTATTTACCTGTATAATCATAGGATTTTAATTTTTCATTCATTTTTGTGGATATGGTGTATCACACCTTGTATATACACAACTTGTATATACTGAATCATTTTTACCTACATCCCATTTGACCATGATGGTGTATGTCCTTTATAATGCTTTGTTGAATTTGGCTCACTAAGATTTTGTAGAAGATCTTTGTAACTATGTTCATCAGGGATTTGGCCTGAAATGTTCCTTTTTTTAGTAATGTCTGGTATTTTTTTTTGCATTACAGTAATATTGACCTCACAAAAGCTATTAGGAATAATTTTTTTTTTTCAGTTTGCAGGATGATCATGAGAGGGACAGGTGATAAGTTCTCTCTGAAGGTTTGTAGAACTAAGTATTGAACCTATCTTGGCATAGAATTTTGTTTTGGAGGAGATTTTTGATTTCTGTTTCAATTTTCTTTTTCGTAATTGGTCTGTGCAGATTTCCTGATTCTTCCGGATTCAATTTTGGCAGACTTTATCAGTCTAAAAAAATAATTTTTCTAGGTTTTCCAATTTAGTGGAATGCAATTGTTCATAATAATCTATTATGATCTTTTGAATGTCTGTTGTATTTGTTCAAAACTCTCTTTTCCTTTCTGGTGTAATTATTTTTTCTTTCTTTTTTTGGGGGGGTGAGTCTTGGAAAAATTGACAAGATCTGTTACTTTATTGACATTTTATATTGCTTTCAATCTTCACTCGAAATTTTACTTCTTTCTTTCTATGTAGTTTGGATTATGTTTGTTGTTCCTTTTCTATTTTCTTCAGATGTTAGTTTAGGCTATTTACTTGAGATTTTCTTTTCTTTTTTTTAAATGCTACTTGCTTTTAATCTACCATTTGCTATTTAATTGTTTTTCATTCTCTTACTCAGCCTGTGTTTAGCATGAAAGTTTGTACTTTCTTGTAAGCAGCAGAAGGTTGGGTTGGATTTTTCTTTCTGATCCATCCAGTTACTGTGCCTTTTGACTGGGGAGTTTAGCCCACTGACCTCTAGAGAAATTACGAACATAAAGGGCTCTATTGCCATTTTAAAATAAAAACTTCTGGTATCTTTGCAATTTGGCTTTTTTTTTTTAGCTTTCCATTATTTTCCCTATTTGCACTTTTATACTGGCCTTTTGCATTGTGACCATCTTCCATCTGTCTCTGTATTTTCTTCTGAGCACTTTTGCTTTGAGGTTACCATGTGGATCACATCTAAAGTTCTAAGCTTTTAAATTTAAAGCAAGTAAGTCACAAGTTCATTCTGGAAGTTCCCTTTATTACTTCTTCCCCGTTATGTGTTTTTATGTATCTTACTGCTTCTGAGTGGGGTTTTCTTGCCTTTTGTAGAAGATCATTTAGTATTCCTTGCAAAGCTGGCTTAGAGGCAATGAATGCCTTTATCTGTTCTTTGTCTGAAAATGTTATCATCCCTTCAAATTCCTTCTGAGTGATAACTTGGCAGAATAGAAATTCTTGGTTCAAGGTTCTTTTGATTCAAGACTGAATCTATCAGTCCCTTCTGACCTATAGAATTTCATTTGAGGAATCCAATGTGAATTTTATGGGGGTTCCTTTATATGTGAATTCCTTTATATGTGAATTCTTTTATTGTTTTTAGGAGTCTTTCATTCTTGTTCCTTGTCATTTTGATTACAACCTTTCTTGATGTTCCTCCTAACTCTGTCCCCATAGATCTCAGGTTTTCTTTATTTTAAAATTGTTTATTGGGATTAGAGAGATAGCTTAACAGGCTGGAGTGTATGCTTTGTACTGACTTTTTCCCTTTGGTGATGGTGGTGGGTCTGGGTCCCACCAGTGGTGCTCAGAGCTTTTCCTGACTATGCTCAGGGATTACTCCTGGTAGTGGTGCTGAGGATCTGAACTGGGCTCAGCTGCATGCAAGGCAAGTGTCTTACTTCCTGCACAATTTCACAGAACCTGGAGGTCCTGTTTGATCCCTAGCACTTCCCAGTCCCACAAGCACTGGAGGTAATGGCCCTAGAGCACCAAGCTCAGAGCAGCCCCGAGTCACACAAGTCATAGCACCAAATTAAACACATATAAATATTTTTTCTTTTTTTCTCTTCCTTTTTATTTATTTTTGGGTTTTGGGCCATACCTGGCTATGCTCAGGGCGTACCCCTGGCTCTGAGCTCCGGATCATTCCTGGTGGAGATTGGGAGAACCAAAAGGGGTGCTGGAGATTGAAGCGGGGTTGGCTGCCTGCAAGGCAAGTGTCCTACTCATTTTATTACCACTCCAGCCCTTTCTCTTCCTATTTAATGGTTTTCTCTCCTTTGTATTGAGGTCACTAATTTGATTTTTAGCTTCTTTTTTTTTTTTTTTGGCTTTTAAGACCACACCCAGCTACGATTAGGGGTCACTTCTGGCTCTGCACTCAGAAATTGCTCCTGGCATTGCTTGAGGCACCGAATGGGATGCCAGGGAACCCAGGTCAGCTGCATGCAAATGCCCTCCCCACTGTACTATCACTCCAGCTCCTAGCTTCTTCTATTTTTGTGCTATTATGATTTTTGAATTACTTATTGTACTCTGTAGTTTGTTCATTTCTGGAGCTTTTTAAGACTCACATTGCTTGGAAATCTTCCCTAGTTTAGAAAGTTGTGGTATACTGAAGATCTTCTGGGACATTGGTCCCCAACCCAATGAGGGGATCATTTCCTTTGTTTTTTTTCTATTATACTTGACATTATCTTACACAGTCTTGCAGCTGAAATCTGTTCCTGGGTCACCGCATCCATGCAAACTCCTCCCTGTTTCTCTGTCCCCAGCACTGCTGCGAGCTGCACTCTGCACTCTCCCTGGCCCTTGCTGCCCCCTCTGCTTGCAATTTCCCGTGGAGCTCCTCTGAGGGAGTTCCCCGGGTTGGGTGATGTTTTCCACCAGAACCAAGGCAGGATTCTCCTCAGCTTTCAAATAGGCTGTGATTCCTTGTTTCACAGCAGAGAACATCCTGAAGATGCTGAAAGGATTCTACAGAGGACTTCCTCTGCTTGGGTCCCGGGCAGGATTCTGTATTTAAGTCTGTATTCAAAGCTTTCTGTGGCACGCGACTGGGAATGTTATTGCATTGCTCTCTTTTCTGCTATCTTCTATATTTTTTGTCCTAAAAGGTCCTCTCTGCACCTTCAACTCAAATCCTCTCCTATTTGTAAGTCTTAACAGTGCCTAGTTTCTGCCTAATTTGAGTTTTTGGTTTTATGTTGTATTGCCTCAGTGAATGCGTAAGTTCCTCCAGGACATGATCCAGGCCTCTTAAATCCCATATTAGTTGAGATAAAAGTTCTAACTCAATTTAATGGAAATCTTCATGGCATGAGACTTGTTGAAGGAAAGTAAATGAATTAAAGGTTATATGCAATTACTTTTCTTGTATTATACATGATAATATGCTCTAATCTATGCAAATAACATAGCTTTGTTAAAATAAGCAACGTATCCTTATTTTATTAATTCTAATCCCAGGGCCTGAGACACAGCACAAGGGTTAAGATGTCTGCCTTGTATCTCACTGACCCTAGTTGGAATCCTGTGACAACATCTGGTCCCGAAGCATTGTCTGAGTAACTCCTGAACAGTTAGGAACAACCCCTGAACACTGCAAAATGTATTCCCCTAAATAATCCAATCTCATATTTTCTAGATAAACCAATTCTCATTCTAAAAGACTCCTTACAGGTAGTCTACATTAAATATATATTATTCAATCTTATAATTTTTCAAGTGAAGAAACAGATTCACTGGCCAATCATTCATTATGCAACATTTTCTTTTGCCACATCTGGCTGTGCTCAGGATTTATTCCTGGCTCTGCACGTGGGGATCACTCCTGGCAGGGCCTGGGAGACCATCTGGAGTGCCGGAGATCAAATCTGTTTTGGCTGCATGCAAGGCAAACATTCTACCCGCTGTGCTAGCACTCCAGCCCCTACATTATAAAACTTTTAAAAACCAGAGCTTAGTTTGTTAATTTAATGCTTAGTGCCTAGATCAGGGTCTGATTGATATTACAGAGTTAAGAAATACTATTAGCTTTGGAATCAAACTTTTGGGATCTCGAGTTCAATATCTTTCCCCTATCTTGAGTTTATTCATAAAATAAATTATCTCAATATTCCATAGATAAAAAATGAAGACCAGTATCTGAGAAACATGTTATATATTCTTTTTTGAGCAAAAGATGAATTGTGGGGGACCGGGACCCTGGGAAAAGGAGAACTTAGCCATTTCCCCAGACAGGGAGTGCCCACCAAGATATTGTATTATGAAACAGACATCCCGTACCAAGGGTGAGACCCACAAAGATGACAGGCATATCATGTTCCAGTCTGCTGATCCCCCTTACGCAAATGCCCCTCGAATGCCCCACGTGAACCACCCTGGCCCCCTTGCAAAAGCCTTGCCCCTCAGCCTATATATTCTGTATACTTCCCTTCAATAAACGAGACCTTGACAATAGTTCCTTGCTTGGTCTCCCTCTTCTTTCTCGCCCTTGCTACTTCAGGTAGCGCCTCTTCAGACCCTGGAATAACTTGGTCCCGTGGGACGGGACAAGTGGCGCCCTCAACAGGGACCTGAAGCACGGCCAACTACCGGACGGCGCCAGCAACGGAGAAGGCCCCCGAAGGATCAGTGTTGCCTGAGCAACCTTTGGAGGCGGGTGACATAAAAGGTATACCTATTCATATGCCGTCCCATTCAGCATGGGCCATTCATTATTTAAGGAACAGAGCTTTATTAAGGAGCTCAAAAATTCATTCAGGGAAAGAGAGTACGGGTTAAGAAAAAAGATCTGGTAAAATTTTTTAGTTATGTTGATGCTCATTAATATAAGGACGAGACGGTCACTGGCGAAAAGGCTTGAATTCCCTTGTCTTGTGTGTGTGTGTTTGTGTGTGTGTGTGTGAGTGATTGTGCAGTCTTGGACGTCCTCGTCCTTGCACTGAGTCTGTGGCTCCACGACTTGGCATCCTTAAGATCCCTTTAAGGTTACGGAGTCCGATTGGGCTGTCTGCGATTCCACGAGGAACATATGGTCTAGGGTGGTGCTGGTTTAGACACTGGCCGCAAGTCACCTCTCAGGCTGATCCACTATGGCTAAGTTCCTCACCGGCCAGACATTCATCTGAGTGGTTTGTTATGAGTGTCCCCATCTCCCCCCTTCTTGTTCATTTCCGTCGAGTTAGAGAAACAGCCTACCAGTGACCCTTTCCTTTCTGTGTTCTCATTTCTGTCGAGTTGGCAGAAACAGCCTCCCAGTGAAGACAGTCACTGGTGGAAGGTTGAATCCCTTTGTCCTATGTTTTTATTTCTGTGTCCCCAAGTCTGATAAGTTACTAGTTCCCCGCCTCAGAACTAGTCTTGACCAAGAAAGAAAAATGCTAGCATCTGACCACCTTAGGTTTCAACAATTTTGAAGAGGTTTTGCCGGCTTATATCAACAAAAGCGCTTTGACCCATTTTTAATAAGCAGGAGACTGGCTGGTCAGGCAGGGAAACGGGGAGCAATAATCCCAATCAGCCGACAGGGCTTAACTTTGCCCTGGGGACTGCTCCTTCCTATCTCAGTTTGTCAGTTTTCTCCCTGCCGTTTCTGAAGGGTCAGATCGAAAGATCAACTATAGATGTGTGCACATGTACGTGTGATGTTTTTAGTGAACTAATTTTTAGTGAACTTATTGTCTGTCTGTCTGTCTGTGGAACACTCGAGTGTTAGAGCTAGTTTGAAGTCAGTAATTCTTAGACCTGGGCAAACAAAATCTAGGGAGATCAGAGTGATATGAAGCCCAGAAATTTAAAAGATCTAGGTATCTTTGGAACTTCTTAGATCAGGTTTAAACAAAGATTTCTAATTAGAATGTAGTGCCTACAATGAAATTAAAAGTTTTAATCTAAATTTCTTATTGGAAGAACATAATAGTTATTAACAGTTGAAATTCTTTTGAATTCCAGTATCTGTACTATCTAGAAAAAGCTACAGAACTAGAGCCAGAAAACTAAAAAGTGAAATAAGAATTCAGAAAGTGCAAGGCTTTATCTTGCAAGCCTCAGCCAATTTTAATGAGGAATTTAGCTGTTTTTCAAGCAACAGAGGTACAGAAACCCTCAAAATAAACAAAGTTTTCTTATGTTTCCATAAACTGACAGTCCCAAATTTTTTTCTATGTTATTATCTAAGTTTGGTTAAAATATGTATATGTATGTATATGTGTATGTATGTATGCATGTATATGTATATGTATGTGTATGTATGTATATATATATATGTGTGTGTGTGTACCAAAGTGCTCTTTCTGTGTTTGAAAGCATGTTTGTATTGAAGAATTGTTAAAGTTAGAAAGCTCATGATTTGAACTAAAGTACAAAAACTACCAAAATTAAGTCAAAGAAGGTTTTACCGTGTTTCACAAAAATTGATGGTTCAAAGGTCTTATGCTATTATACCAATGTATATATTTGTATCTGCACTGGATTAGAATTATTTGACCTAGAGAATCTTGTGAGTTGAAATAATTGTGATCTATGAAAACAGGTTCAAAGAGTAATGCTTCAGTTTAAAATATTATTTTCGGGGCCGGAGCTATAGCACAGCGGGTAGGGCGTTTGCCTTGCACGCGGCCGACCTGGGTTCGATCCCCGGCATTCCATATGGTCCCCCAAGCACTGCCAGGAGTAATTCCTGAGTGCAAAGCCAGGAGTAACCCCTGAGCATCGCTGGGTGTGACCCAAAAAGCAAAAAAAAAAAATAAATAAATAAAATAAAATATTATTTTCTAGAGTTGCAAAATTGGTTGAAAAACTTATTGTTTTATTTGATCTCCAAGACTTCTGGTAACTAAAAATTTTAAAACTACTTAGCTTAGGGTTGTAAGGGGTTAATCTCAGATGTCAGCTTGGGAGTTTTTAAAGATTTTCCCTGGATCCACCCATTCCCCTGCACTCCAGGCTGACAAAATCTCTTGGAAATCTGATAAACCCATCTGGATTGATCAGTGGTCCATGCCCCTAGAAAAGGTCAAGGCAGCCTGTGAGCTGGTGCAGGAGCAATTATGCTTAGGCCACCTTGAACCCTCTACTTCCCCTTGGAATACCCCCATATTTGTGATCAAAAAAAAAAAATGGGACTTGGAGGTTGTTGCAAGACCTTAGGAGTGTAAATAAGACCATGCAACCTATGGGCGCGTTACAACCTGGACTCCCAACTCCAGTTGCTATACCCTCAGGCTTTCAAAAAATGATCACAGACATAAAAAATTGCTTTTTCTCCATTCCCCTACACCCCGAGGATTGCAAACGCTTTGCTTTTTCAGTTCCGATTACTAACCATATAGGACCCAACCCTCGCTTTCAGTGGAAGGTCCTTCCGCAAGGCATGGCTAATAGCCCTACTCTTTGCCAGCGCTATGTAGCCCAAACTATTGATCCCTTTAGGGTGCTTTTTCCCTCTGCATATATTATTCATTACATGGATGATTTACTGATTGCCGTAGCTTCCCCTGCAGAAGTGCAGCAGGTTGCGCAAGAAACAGTTTTAGCCCTTCAAAACCGCGGCTTTACTATCGCCCCGGACCAAATCCAGACTCAGTATCCGTTCCTCTTTTTGGGTTTCCAGCTTGACCCCTCCCTCATACACCCAAAAAAAATTCAGATCAGACGGTCTTCTCTCACTTCCCTAAATGATTTTCAAAAATTATTAGGGGATATAAATTGGCTTCGACCTTACTTAAAATTAACTACCGGGGAACTTAAACCTCTATTTGACATACTCTGTGGCGACCCAGATCCTACTTCACCTCGGTCCCTCTCTGTAGAGGCTGAGGAAGTCCTGAAACTGGTCAAAACCACCATTGTTCAACAGAGTTGTGGCTATTTTCACCCTTCCAAAGTCCTATACCTCATTATTTTCACATCCCCTTACTCGCCTTCTGGCCTCTGTGGCAGGAAAAACAACCCCTTATGTGGATTCATATGCCTGCGTCCTTTTCCAAGGTTCTGCCTCCTTATCCTCTGCTAGTGGGACAATTGATCTTTTCTGGATTAAAAACTGCCGTCAGATATTTCGGGCCTGACCCTGACATTGTTATCGCCCCTTATTCTAAAGAACAAATTGGATGGCTACAGAGCCGTCATGACGACTGGGCAGTCTTGTTGTCTAGCTATCAGGGTCAGTTTGACACACACCTGCCCAGGGACAAGCTTTTACCATTTCTTAAGACTACCCCTTTTATTATATCCAAAAACACCATCTCGAGACCCATCCCTGGGGCCCTAACCTTGTTTATCGATGGCTCACAAAATGGGATAGCTGCTTACGTCGTCCATGGTAGGGCATATCCCATCAAAACTCCTTTTTCCTCTGCTCAGTTAGTGGAATTGTTTGCAGCTCTTAAAGTTTTTCAAATGTTTCCTTTACAAGCATTTAATCTATTCTCAGACAGCCAGTATGTTGTTAGATCATTAACTGTTTTGGAAATGGTTCCTTCCATTCAACCATCCTCTGCTACTTTCCAGTTGTTTTCTGACATTCAAAAATGCATCCATTGTCGGTCCCACCCTTTCTTTGTTGGGCACATTTGTGCACACTCTGATTTACCCGGACCTTTGTCACAGGGCAATGATTTGGCAGATAAAGCCACACGCCTTGTTGCTCTAGCACTAACTCCTGATCCACTCAAGGACTCGCAAGAGGCATGTCATCATTCCATGCCCTTCATCATTTAAATTCCTCCACATTACGCCAGATGTTTGGCATTACTAGAGAGCAAGCCTGGCTTATAGTTAAAGGCTGCAAGACCTACCTACCTTTCATGCCCGAACCTCACTATGGCGTCAATCCCAGGGGGCTTATCCCTGGTGAACTCTGGCAGTTGCATGTTACTCATATCCCCACCTTTGGCAAGCTTAAATATGTTCATGTTACTGTTGATACCTTTAGCAGATCCCTTTCTGCTTCAGCACTAGCAGGAGAAGCTACTAAACATGTGATTACCCACATGCTGTCTACTTTTGCAACAATGGGACAGCCCAAGATTATTAAGACTGATAATGGTCCTGGTTATACAAGCCAAAAATTCAAAGACTTTTGTGCTCGGTTAAGAATTAAACATGACACCGGCATTCCATACAATCCCCAGGGTCAAGGCATTGTTGATCGTGCCCACCAGACACTCAAAAACACTCTCCTAAAGCTGCAAGCTCAGGAGACATTGTACACCTTCAAGGGCAATTCTCGCCTCTTGCTTTCTCATGCCCTGTTCGTCCTGAATTTCCTTACACTGGATGATGCCGGTCGCTCGGCGGCCAATCGCCGGTGGCACCCCTCCTCTAAGGATAATTATGCTCAAATACTCTGGAAAGACCCTGCCACCGGTTCATGGCACGGCCCTGATCCCGCCCTCATTTGGGGAAAAGGACATGTCTGTGTATATGACAACAAGAATCAGGGCGCTAGATGGCTCCCTGAGAGATTGGTAAAATTATATAACAAACCTCAGGAGTCAAGTGACTCCCCACAAGATTAGTTAAATTATATTATTGAACCAGGGGAAACCACCCCTGAGACAGACTTTTCTGTTCTCTTACAGGAGACATCATGGACCTGCCTCGGATGCTGTTTTTATGGACTTGGCTATTTTTTGCCTGGGCATCGCCAGCTTCCGCCACAGTCTAAGCAGGCGATACTGTCTGCGCCTCCTCTTCCATTGGCATTCAACCCCCACTGGCCCGAGCTTAGAGTGGACCTGTGTCAGCTGGCCCTAGGAGCCAGCTCTGACTGGGGCACCCATGAATATCTCTGGCCCCTGGATAGGACCCCTAACCTTCTTGATCGTTGCTTCTCTGGAGGCACACCCGGCTGTGGTTGCTTTAATACACGAGCAGAACTTACTCACACTGACTTTTATGTGTGTCCAGGCCCCCATCAAAACCGCTCACTCTCACATCAATACGGCCAGGCCTCTGACTATTTTTGTGCCTCTTGGGGTTGCAAAACCACCGGCACTATGTACTGGAACCCCTCCTCCTCCTGGGACTTCATCACTGTAAAGC